>NC_133383.1:7265338-7308808 GCF_049309525.1 Garra rufa | reverse complement strand
TGTCTGCTAGTAATGAAGATCTTTTATAATAGTAATATTATTTATATTTAAATTTGAGATTAATAATTTTTTGTTAAATGTAATATTGTTATTTAATATTGAATTGGAAATTTGTAGAGCATCTCTATATCCGTAAAACAAGTGTTTCACAGGATAAAAAAAAATGTAATTAATGTATAAATTAAATACATTAATAATTACATCCGAAAACATTTCACCTGAAAACAAACAACACATTGTATTTGAAAATAAATAATTTATGTATTTCTGTGTCCTGAAACTCATAACAATTTCCCAGAAAGACTTGAAGGCATCAAACATGTTCAAATTTACTGGCCTTTTTCTCTTATAAAGCCTGTGATCTTCTCTAATTGTGTAGTTTTCTCCATCTTTATCTTTCTTTTTTCCTCTGTAAATGTGCAGCTTCGAAAACTCATCAGTGATTTTGCAATCTTCACTTCAATCATGACTTTTGTTGGTCTTGATATGTTAATGGGGCTTAAAACACCTAAACTGATTGTGCCAACCGAATTTAAGGTACGTTGTGCTACGGATACACACGGATCTTTCTTTACCTCCTGATTGCATCTATTTGAGCTATTTGAGCTTTTTCCACCATGTTTATTTACTAACATCATATTAATCCACTGTGTTTAAAAAAAAAAACACACTATGTGATTTCAGTGACATCCGCTGGTTACTGCTATGGTTTGATCAGTGTTGTTGTGTCTGCGTAGCCGACACGTCCGGATCGCGGTTGGATCGTCATGCCGTTTGGGAAGAACCCGTGGTGGATGTGCGTGGCCAGTTTTGTCCCTGCACTGCTGGTCACCATCCTCATCTTCATGGATCAGCAGATCACAGCTGTCATCGTCAACCGGAAAGAAAACAAATTGAAGGTGTTGACACTCTGCGGCATATTTATATGTTATTTTTTACAGTGGTGTGAAAAAGTGTTGGCCCCCTTCCTGATTTTGTATTTTTTTGCCCGTTGTCACACTTTAATGTTTCAGATCATCAAACAAATTTAAATATTAAAGGTGCCATAGAATGGAAAACTGTATGTACCTTGGCATAGCTGAATAATAACAGTTCAGTACATGGACATGACATACCATCAGTCTTAAACACCATTGTTTCCTCTTTCTTATACTGTATAAATCTAGTGTTTGCAAAAGACCACTGAAAAATAGGTCAATCCACATAACACAGACTATTACGCAATAGTCGCGATCGTTAATAGTTACGCCCCCAACATTTGCATCGCCCAATCATCAGATGATCTCCAGATATGCTATTGTGAAAAAACAAAGTCAGGACAATAGCAAAAATGGCAGATCACAGGAATAAATGTAATGTTCCTGACTCTGCAGGAGATGTTAAGTGAAGGGATGGGTTGGTGTTTGTACTCAGAAGGGACACGGTTAGCTTCTTGCTAGCGCTAGCCTGTTACATTGCAGTACATAAGATTTCACTTACCACATAAACAGAGTAAGGAGAGATGACTGCGCGGACGATGGCGAATGATTTGCAGATCCTGATCACTGCTGTCAGAATCGAAACTTGTCAAATGTGGTAAGTATTCCCGCTGTAGTATAATGTTACACAGTGCATGTACAATCACCGATCTCAAAAGTGAAACTAAAAAGTTGTCGTGCATTCAAAACGGCAGTTTCAATGCCCCGCATATTAATAGCGGCTCAAGCTCCGTAATTAAATATATATTTCCTCCATGTGTTTCCTTACAGCTTTGTGAGATCGAGCCGCTCTGTGAGACAGCCAATCAGAGGAGAGCTCCTCATTATTATTCATGAACCTTCCAAATAAGGCAATAACAGACCATTTCATTCTAGGGACAAATCCTAGGGTTGTAAATGGACCTGTAAAACCATTTCTGGAGAATTTTTACCCTTTCCATGCCATATACCTTCTATGTAGATATCAGAGAACAATTTAAAATATTCTATCAAAGCATTCTATGGCACCTTTAATCAAAGACAACACAAGTAAACACAACATGCAGTTTTCATATGAAGTTTTTTTTATAATGAAGGGAAAACAATATCCAAACCCACATGGCCCTGTGTGAAAAGTGTTTGCCCCCTAAACTTAATAACTGGTTGGGCCACTCTTAGCAGCAACAACTGCAATCAAGCGTTTGCGATAACTTGCAATGAGTCTGTTACAGCGCTGTGCAGGAAATTTGGCCCAATCATCTTGGCAGAATTGTTATACTTCAGCCACATTGGAGGGTTTTTCAGCATGAACCGCCTTTTTAAGGTCATGCCACAGCATCTCAATAGGATTCAGGTCAGGACTTTGACTAGGCCACTCCAAAGTCTTCATTTGTTTTTCTTCAGCCATTCAGAGGTGGGTTTGCTGGTGTGTTTTGGATCATTGTCCTGCTGCAGAATCCAAGTTCGCTTCAGCTTGAGATCACGAACAGATGGCCAGACATTGTCCTTCAGGATTTTTTGGTAGACAGCAGAATTCATGGCTCCATTTATCACAGCAAGTCTTCCAGGTCCAGAAGCAGCAAAACAGCCCCAGACCATCACACTGCCACCACCAGATTTTACTGTTGGTATGATGTTCTTTTTCTGAAATGCTGTGTTACTTTTACGCCAGATGTAATGGGACACACACCTTCCAAAAAGTTCAACTTTTGTCTCGTCAGTCCACAGAGTATTTTCCCAAAAGTCTTGGGGATCATCAAGATGTGTTCTGGCAAAACTGAGACGAGCCTTTATGTTCTTTTTGCTCAGCAGTGGTTTTCGTCTTGGAACTCTGCCATGCAGGCCATTTTTGCCCAGTCTCTTTCTTATGGTGGAGTCATGAACACTTACCTTAACTGATGCAAGAGAGGCCTCTAGTTCTTTAGATGTTGTTGTGGGGTCATTTGTGACCTCTTGGATGAGTCGTCGCTGCGCTCTTGGGGTAATTTTGGTCGGCCGGTCACTCCTGGGAAGGTTCACCACTGTTCCATGTTTTTGTCATTTGTGGATAATGGCTCTCACTGTGGTTCGCTGGAGTCCCAAAGCTTTAGAAATGGCTTTATAACTTTTTCCAGACTGATAGATCCCAATTACTTTCTTTCTCATTTGTTCCTGAATTTCTTTGGATCTCAACATGATGTGTAGCTTTTGAGGATCTTTTGGTCTACTTCACTTTGTCAGGCAGGTCCTATTTAAGTGATTTCTTGATTGTGAACAGGTGTGGCAGTAATCAGGCCTGGATGTGGCTAGAGTAACTGAACTCAGGTGTGAGCAAACACTTTTTCACACAGGGCCATGTGGGTTTGGATTTTTTAAAAATAATAAATTCATAAAAAAAACATTTATTTAAAAACTGTATGAACTTGTGTTATCTTTGATTAATATTTAAATTATTTTGATGATCTGAAACATTTAAGTGTGACAAACATGCAAAAAAATAAATAAAAAAATCAGGAAGGAGGCCAACACTTTTTCACACCACTGTATATAAAAATGTTATATAATTTTTTTTTAAATTATTTTATTGGCCCTAAATAGACAATTATTTTTTCTATACTAATTGTTTAATTTTATTTTTATTCTGAAAAAAAGTTGAAATGTTTGTTAAAAATACATTTAAATGCTCGATTTTCACGAAAGTAATGTCATACTGCAAATAAGTCAATTTAAAAGTTCATAAATAGACTTTATTTTCTGTTTAAAAATGTTTAATTCTATTTTATTTTACCATTTTTCCATTCACAGTATAAAGATATTGAAATGCTTGTTAAAAATGCATTTAAAAAGCCAATTTTTTATGAAAAAAGTCATACTGCAAATGAATGAGTAAATCTAAAAGATCTTAAATAGACCTTATTTTTTCTGTTTAAAATTGTTTAATTCCATTTTATTGGACCATTTTTCCATTCACGGTATAAAAAATTAAAAAGCTTGTTAAAAATGCATTTAAAAAGCCAATTTTTTATAAAAAAAAAGTCATACCTCAAATAAATGTTGCAAATAAAATAAATCTAAAAGATATCTCATTTTAAAATTGTTTTATTTTATTGTATTTTTAATGGTCCTAAATAAGCTTTAGTTTGTTAAATATTCTATTTTTTGTATTATTATTTTGCTTAATTTTCATTTAAATAATGCTGTAATGCAAAAAAATATAAGATTTATATATATATATATATATATATATAAAATTATTTTATTTTTTTTACTTTATTATTTGCCCTGAATAGACTCACTTTTTCTATAATAAATATTTAGTTTTATTTTTATTCTGAAAAAAATTTAAAGGTTCTTTATAAATGTATTAAAAATGCAACATTTTCATGAAATGAAAAATGCCATACTGTAAATCTAAAACTTATTATTATTACACTTATTATTACACTAAAGTTTCATTAAACAATGCTAGATTGCAAAAATAGAAGCAAATTTAAACAGGCTCTAGTTTTCTAATGTAAAATATTTTATTTTAAACTAAGTTTTCTGTAATTGATATAAAGCTGAAATTAAATAAAACAAATATTTGATGAAAAACAGTACTAAAATGGAAATAAAAAAAAAATGTCAAAAGCACATGACAAAATTACTAAAACTTAAATAAAAAAAAAAACTAATTAAAAAAGCTAATTTAAAATATTAATATACTATGAGAGTACATAAATAATACTGACTCGGAACACCTTAGGAACCCTATAGAAAAGCTTTGATGAGCACTTTAATACGTAATATGCATGTCCATGAGCAGTAGTGTGTTGCTTCATGTAGCATTGTTAAATGTCTTCTTTCCATTTTCCTCGAGCAGAAGGGTTGTGGTTATCATCTGGACCTGTTCTGGGTGGGCATCCTCATGGCCATCTGCTCCTTCATGGGTTTGCCCTGGTACGTAGCAGCCACAGTCATTTCCATCGCCCACATCGACTCTCTGAAGATGGAAAGTGAGTCCAGTGCTCCTGGCGAGCAGCCACAGTTTCTTGGTGTGCGGTAAGTCAAAGCCAGACCTCTTGTTTAGAATTTAGCCCAAGTATTTCTCATGTAGTAATGAGGAGCATTATGTTTTTGTTTAACACAGGGAACAGAGATTCACAGGCATACTGGTGTTCGTCCTCACCGGAGTCTCTGTCTTCCTTGCACCAGTGCTGCAGGTAATCACAATGGTCTTACTTTACTTCAATCACATCATGCTCACTGTTTGTTTTCTTAATGCAGAAGATGTATAAATAAATGTGTATATTTCTATACAGTACATCCCTATGCCTGTGTTGTATGGTGTGTTCCTGTATATGGGCGTCGCTTCCCTCCATGGCATTCAGGTAGATGTGGCTCTCTAAATCTGTTTAGATTGCTGCTTTGTTGTAATTGAAACTGAACAGACCTTATTGATTTTTTCAGTTTTGGGAGAGGATGAAGCTGTTTCTCATGCCAGCCAAACACCAGCCAGATTTCGTGTTCCTGCGGCACGTACCGCTGCGGCGCGTGCATCTCTTTACCCTGGTGCAGATCACCTGTTTGGCCGTCCTCTGGATACTCAAGTCCACTGTGGCTGCCATCATTTTCCCTGTCATGGTACGAGTTCTGCACAAGTTCTGGTTCTCCGAGCTAATTACTAGAAATGTGTTTCAGAGAAAACTGATGTGGTATGTAGGTGAATCTTATTAAGTGATGGATGGGTCATATTTCATCCCAGAATCTAAAGAAATAAATTTTTTATTTTAATTGAATTGAATTAATTTTTATTAAAATATTGTCCTATTACCAAAAAAAAGAGATTGTAAAATAGGCTATGCAAAATGTATTTTATTTTATTTTATTATTATTATTAATCTTGCACCTTAATGGTCCTAAATAAATATTTTATTATATTTTTATTCAGAAAATGTAAAAATATTTGTGACCCTGGACCACGAAACCAGTCATAAGTGTAAATTTGTCGAAATTGAGATTCTTACGTCATCTGAAAGCTGAGTAAATAAGCTTTTCATTGATATATGGTTTGCTAAAATAGGACAATGTTTGTCTGAGATACAACTATTTGAATGCCTGGAATCTGAGGGTGCAAAAAAATCTAAATATTGAGAAAATCGCCTTAAAAGTTGTCCAAATGAAGTTCTTAGCAATGCACATTACTAATCAAAAATCAAGTTATTATATATTTATGGTAGAAAATTTACAAAATATCTTCATGGAACATGATCTTTACTTAATATGCTAATGATTTTTGGCATAAAAGAAAAATCGATAATTTTGACCCATACAATTTATTTTTGGCTATTGCTACAAATATACCTGTGCTACTTAAGACTGGTTTTGTGGTCCAGGGTCACATTTGTTAAAATATGCCTAATTTACATAAAAATAAAGTCATGATCTTGTTTTATTTTATTTCACATCTTAAAGGTCCTCAATAGGCTTTATTTTCCCTATGCACAATATTTTTTATTTTTCATGAAAATAATGCCATTCTGAGAAAAACGACACATCTTAAAAGCTTATAGCTTTGTTTTCATGAAAATATTGTTATACTGCAAAAAAAATCTTAAAGTAGGCTACAGTATGCAGAATATTTTATTTTATTTTTATTCTTTGAAAAAAGTTGAGATACGCTCAGTTTTCATGAAAATTATTTTATTCTGGGGAAAAAAACACATCTTAAAGTAGACTTTATTGTCATACTGCAAAAAAAGATCTTAAAATAGGCTTTGCAAAATATTGATTCAAAGTTTTATTTAATTTTATTTTGCTTCTTAATAGTCCTAAATAACTATTTTATTATAATTTTATTCTGAAAATTTGAAAGTAATTATTTTATTTTATATCTTAAAGGTTCTCAATAGGCTTTTTTTTTCTCTATGCACAATATTTTATTTTAATTCCAAAAAAAATTGAAATATGCTTAATTTTTATGAAAATAATGCAATGCTGAAAAAACAAAACAACCCTTCTTAAAATAGGCTTTGTTTTCATGAAAATATTGTCATACTGCAAAAAAAAACTTAAAATAGGCTATGCAAAATATTCTATTTTATTTTTATTCTAAACAAAAGTTGAAATATGCTCAATTTTTATGAAAATAATGTCATGCGTGGAAAAAAAAGTAAAGTAGGCATTATTTTTATGAAAATATTGTCATACTTAAAAAATAAATAAAAATATTTTGCATAGCCTATTTTAAGATCTTTGTTTTGTTTTGTTTTTTAAGTTGAAATATGCTTAATTTTCATGAAAATAATCTCATGCTGAAAAAACAACACATCTTAAAGTAGGCTTTATTTTCATGAAAATATTGTCATACTGCAAAAAAACGAAGATCTTAAAATAGGCTATGCAAAATATTTTATTTTACTTTTAATTAAAAAAAAAAGTTAAAATATGCTTAATATTAATGTAAATAATGCCATGCTGAAAAAAACAAAACAAAGATCTTAAATTAGCTTTTGCAAAATATTTAATTTTATTTTTATACTAAAAAAAATATGCCTAATTTTCATGAAAATAATGCTCATGCTGACAAAAAACATCACATCTAAAATTAGGCTTTTTTCATGAAAATATTAAAAATATATCTTAAAATAGACTATGCAAAATCTTGATGCAAAATTTATTTTATTTTTTTATTATCTTAATGGTCCTAAATAAATATTTTATTATATTTTTGTTTGTCTGAGTTTTTTTTTTTTTAAATCATGACTTAATTTTCATGACAATAATGTCATACTCTTAAAAGAAGCTTATCTATGCAATATATCTTAAAGTTCCTTGATATGCTTTATTTTCTCTGTGCACAATATTTTATTTTCATTTCTAAAAAAAATATATATTCTCAATTTTCATGAAAATAATGCTATGCTGAAAAAAAAAAACCTCATCTTAAAACAGGCTTTTGTTTCAGGAAATATTATTTTATTTTATTTTATTTTGCATCTTAATGGTCCTAAATAAATATTTTATTATATTTTCATTCTAAAATGTTTACAATCTTTTTAAAAATATACATAATTTTCATGACAATAATGTTATGATCTTAAAGCCTATTGAGGACCTTTAAGATGTGAAATAAAATATGCACAATATTTTATTCTAAAAAAAGTTGAAATATAATTAATTTTCATGAAAATAATGCAGTGTTGAAAAAAGATCTTAAAATAGGCTTCATTTCATCTATGCCATTAATTATTTTTCCTAGAATAGCAGCATGTGATTTTTTTTCTGAAAAATGTAAAAGGGGGTCAAAATTGCTTTATTTTCAGTAAAATAATGTCATAGTGCAAAAGGCCCTAAAATAGGCTTTATTTTCTCTATGCCACACATGTGACCTGGATTTTTCATCAGATCCACTACCATATGTGTCTCTCAGAACATTATTAGCATGTCATTTGCTTTTTGTATTTGGATGCTGTTCTCTTGCCCTACTGTCACATGACCGCTTCCTCTTTCAGATTCTGGGCCTGATGGTCGTGAGGAAGATGCTGGACCTGATCTTCTCGCAGCATGATCTGGCCTGGCTGGACGACATCCTGCCTGACAAGGACAAGAAGAAGAAAGAGGATGAGAAGAAAAAGAAAGAGAAGAAGAAAGCCAAATCAGAGGAACACAACAACAGCGATGAAGAGGTAAGAACAAGCAGCATGAGATGTGTGAGATGAGGTTAGAGTACTAACACACTCATGAATACAGAGATGATCTTGTGATGTTTGAGTGGGTAGTGATTTAATCTTTAATATTTTTTCTTTTGATTCCACAGTGTTGCTGAAAAGGCACTGTATAACACTTACTACTATTCATGTGTCCCTTCTGATAACCATAGTTGTCATGTCTCTGTTTCCTCATTGTGTAATTCGTGGTCATTTGTATTGTTGAATGGCGTGTTTGCATGAAATATTTGTTTATTCCAGAGTCCAGAATTAACAATTGGCCTTGGACGAATGAAACCATTACTGGCCAGTTTGCTGGTAATAGGAATTGCAACAAAGTGCATGATTTAAATCACAATCTCTCATCATCTGATACAAGTACATTAAGTTGAAGTACTATGGTCTCAATGTTTTTTTTGTTTGTTGTGAGAACCAAGTAACCAAAGTTCATTTTGGACCCTGGGTATTTAAAAAACATACTGTACACTACTGTTCAAAAGTTGGTAAAGATTTTTAATGTTTTTGAAAGAAGTCTCTTATGCTGACAGCGGTATTTATTTGATCAAAAATACTTTAAATAAATAAATACATCAATGTATATTGTGAAATAATATTTCAATTTAAAATAACAGTTTTCTATTATATTTTATATTCTTTATTATTTATTCTTTTATTTTCAATGTTAGTACATTTATTAATGACAATAAATAATAAATTAAATGTTTTATATATTATATGTACACACACTAATTTAGAATTTGTGTATTTGAATGCATAATTACTCACAAATTTAAAACAAACTATACTTTTTTATTATTAACATTTATTAAAGATATGTATAAAAATTTAAAATATACATATTTTATATAATTGATCAAATTAATATTTTTAAATTATTTCAATTTAAAAGAACATTTTCTATTGTATTATATATTCTAATATAAATGTTAATACATCTATTAATGACAATAAATAATGAATACATTAATGAATAAATTAAAATGTTTTTAAAATTTAAAATTTGTGTGTGTGTGCAAAATATATATATTTTATATATTTGATCAAATTAATATTGTTAAATATTTCAATTTAAAATAAGTTTTCTATGATATTTGATATACAAATTTAAAACAAACATTTATATTTTTATTTAGTATTAAAATTTATTAAGTAAGTAATGTGAAAAATTATCTCAATTTAAAATAATTGTTTCCTATTTTATTTTATATTCTATTATAAATGTTAATACATTTATTCATGAAAATAAATAAATTAAAATGTAATATATAATATAGAATTTAAAACAAACTTTATTTATATTTTCATTTATTTATTTTTAAAATGCATTACAGATGAATAAAAATTTTAACTACTTATTATGATTATACATTTAACTAATTTATATTTGCATTTATTATTAAAATGTATTTAAGAAATATAAAAATGCAAATTTAAAGTGTATGTGTGTAATTATATAATTAGATGTATTATTAAATATGATACCTTTTCTTAAAGATTCTTGATCTATAGAAAGTCCAAAGGACAGTGTTTATTTAAAACAGAATTGTCTCCTTGCTGATTTAAAGTATTCATTTTATAAACAAACAAACAAACAGTAGTGTACCTGCATGCGTAATATCTGTTGCAATGGTGTCGTCTTCTCCCAGTCAAAGTGTCCCAAAGACTCTCTCCCGTCAGTGAAGATTCCTCTGAAGCCAATGAGTCCGTCCTGTTGTCCAAACCCTCCTAATTCTGACCCCTCAGCCAACTGTGAGTATTGGGACACAAAGGGGTGCTGTTGAGCAAATGACTGAACTTTGAACTCATCTTTATCTTTTTTTTCTTTCTCATTCATGTCTGAGTAGGAGTATCACCCTTATTCTTGCACCCCTGGTGACTCGGACCTGAATCCAGACAGACGGACATCCCTTACATGAACCTGAAGCATCCGGCCGATTAAACACCAAACGATCCTCACGTTTGTCCTCACACTTAACCATGAGATACGCTCTGAGTCACAAGCATCATTGGCGCTTTCCCAAACACACCAGACTCACAGATGTATGATATTTTTACGTACTTTACCAACGCAGCGAGTGACGCACGTTTCCAAACCCACATTGACCATATTGTGCGTGAGTCATTCAGACCTTGGATTTTACTCAAGATCCTCCAGTTAGATGTAGCTGAGCAGTGCCAGCGTGAACCGCTGAGCTCATACACACAAACACTTACTGCGTGTTAAGATCAACACTTGAGTTTCATCAGATTACAACTCTATTCGGAGAAGACCTGGAATGACTAAAATAAGAAGCGGCAAGAGGTTTAAAATAAATTCATGATTTTATTATCATATTGTATAAATATATTTGAACTGTATATTAAATATGGATTTCATGGAGCCTAGTGAGACAGAATCGTAAATAAATTCAATTATAGATAGAAAACAGTGTATCTAGTAAATTCAGCTGGATTAAATTTGTTGTATTACAATTAAAACATATATTCCAAACATAGATTCTGAGTTCATACTGTAGCGTTTTGTATTTAAAAATCAGAAATGTGTGTTCGAGTGTTGAAATGTATCCAGTCATAAATGAGTCTTGTGGTCTGTGTGAACAACGCACAGGTTTGTTTTATTCAGATTCTGTTTGTTCATTCGTGTTTTGTTCAAATAAAGAATGAAAGAGGGCTGAATATATTTTTGTCATTTTTTTTATTGTCAGCTCTTAGATTCAAATGTAAACATTTACAAGCTTTTTGGACAATGTACCATGGTACTTTTTTTTTTTACACATGCAGAATGGTATTCTTTACAGTATCTTGAAGTGCTGTATATATAGCCTATATATACACACACTAAACATTATTTATCACTGTTCTAATGGTTTGATGTTTTGTAATATTTAATTTAAAAAATGATTCACAAACCATCATTTTATATCTTGACTTTTGAGCGCGGGTTGTTCAATTTGTGAAATGATTTGTGAATCCGATGTTCAGATCACAATCAAATGATTAGCGATACCCGAGGTTCCGATCTGAATCAAATGATTTTGCGAACCTGCTTGGAAATCCCAATCTGAATCAAATGATACCTGAAGTTGCAATCTGAATGAAAAGATTAACAAAACCGTTCCAAAGTTCAGATCTCAATCAAATGATTTGCGATCCCTGAAATTCTAATCACAATTCTGATTTGCGAACTATCATTTTAGATTGTGACTTTGGAGCGCGAATCATTCAATTTGTGGAATGATTCGCGAACCCACTCGGAAATCCTGATCTGAACCAAAAGATTCACGAAACCGCACCGATTTTCAGATCACAATCAAATGATTCGCGATACCCGATGTTCCGATCTGAATCAATTGATTTGCGAACTCTCTTGGAAATCCCAATCTGAATCAAATGATTAGTGATACGCGAAGTTCCAATCTGAATCAAATGATTCACGATTCCGCTCGGAAATCCCGATCTGAATGAAATGATGCGCGATACGCGCAGTTCCAATCTGAATCAAATGATTCACGAATCCGTTTGGAAATCCTGATCTGAATCAAATGATTCGCGATACGCGAAGTTCCAATCTGAATCAAATGATTAGTGATACGTGAAGTTCCAATCTGAATCAAATGATTCATGAATCCGCTTGGAAATCCCGATCTGAATCAAATGATTCGCGATATGCAAAGTTCCGATCTGAATCAAATGATTCACGAACCCGTTCGGAAATCCTGATCTGAATCAAATGATTTGCGATACGCAAAGTTCCGATCTGAATCAAATGATTAGTGATAAGCGAAGTTCCAATCTGAATCAAATGATTCATGAATCCGCTTGGAAATCCCGATCTGAATCAAATGATTCGCGATACGCGAAGTTGCAATCTGAATCAAATGATTCACGAACCCGCTCAGAAATCCCGATCTGAATCAAATGATTCGTGATATGAAAAGTTCCAATCTGAATCAAATGATTCGCGATATGCAAAGTTCCAATCTGAATCAAATGATTCACGAACCCGCTCAGAAATCCCGATCTGAATCAAATGATTTGCGATATACAAAGTTCAAATCTGAATCAAATGATTCACGAACCCGCTCGGAAATCCCAATCTGAATCAAATGATTCGCGATACGCGAAGTTCCGATCTGAATCAAATGATTTGCGAACTCTCTTGGAAATACTGATCTGAATCAAATGATTTGCGATATACAAAGTTCCAATCTGAATCAAATGATTCACGGACCCGCTCGGAAATCCCAATCTGAATCAAATGATTCGCGATACGCGAAGTTCCGATCTGAATCAAATGATTTGCGAACTCTCTTGGAAATCCCGATCTGAATCAAATGATTAGTGATACGCGAAGTTCCAATCTGAATCAAATGATTCACAAACCCGCTCGGAAACCCCAATCTGAATCAAATGATTTGCAATACCTGAAGTTCCGAACTGAATGAAAAGATTAACAAAACTGTTCCGAAGTTTAAATCTCAATCAAATGATTAGCGATCCCCGAAATTCTAACCAGAATTATGATTTGCGAACCATCATTTAAGTTTGTGACTTTGTAGCGCGGATCGCAAATCATTCAACTTGTGGAATGATTCGCGAACCCGCTCGGAAATCCCTATATGAATCAAATGATTTGTGATACGCGATCTGATTGGACCTCCGCTACCCATCATCACTATAAGTGCTTTGTTAAAACCATTACAAGCAATGTTGAAATCCGAAAATGAATTGCTCTTTAGATCTGGTTTTTGCTCGTGAATCGCTTGAACTGAATGTTCAAAGTCTCGAATGTGAATCATAAAAGACTCGTGAGTCATTTTGTCCTTTCCTCCGCTTTTTGCGTCTTTAGCCAAAAGTATGTTTACTAGTAAAATATAGATTTTCTATCCAAATATGACATTCAACACAAATCTACAAACATATTCAGGTGAGGTAACCGGTTTACTGATAACTAGTGAAAACACTCCATAAATATGACGAGCTGCACCTCAAAATACATGTTAGCTGGAAAAATTGTGCATTATGATCTAGTTTGTAGCTTAATTCACTGTATTTGAAATAGTTTGACCACTGAAATTCATTTGGTGACAGTAATAGGAAATTAGTTGAAAGCATTTAGTCATCTCATGCTATTGAAGTGAATGCTAATTTTATCAGTATATATTGTAACAAATATTTGAGAAATTGTATCTGATACATTTCAATATACAACCATATTTGATATGATTTTATATTGAAATGCAGAGATTTAAACTAAAATAATTGTGACTTTAATTGAAAACAATGAATCATGTTCTGATAATCTGTATATTAATAAAAAATATATTGGTACAACTTATATTAGAATGAATTTAAATGTATTAACTGTAAGGATATTAACCAAATACTATAAATGATATTAAAAACTGTATTTCCTGAATCCTTCTCCATGAATGGTTTCTTGACGTCGCTCACACGTCCACGCGCGTGACATCACGGCCATTCACCGGCGCTGATTTGACGGGAATTACTCGACTTCCGGTCGAGGAGAAACACAAGAGACTTCCCTGCGGCAGCGGAGACGCACAATAACAAAGCCATGGGAGAAATGTCCGGCTTCGAGAACAGACTGCAGTCGTACTCGTCCACACAGCTCAACGAACTGCTGGAGGACGATGACAAGCTGCGGAAAATGGTCGGGCAGATGGACGAGGTGAGTGAGCGCCGACATGACAGCCATCAAACGCTCAATTTATCCCGGAATAGGATGAGAGTTTGTGCTGACAGTCAGTGGAGATCAGTGACAGCTGTTAAGGCTTTCATATCACCGCTGCTTTGGTGTTTTTGCGTTACTTAGTTGGATTCTGGGACAGAGATCGGTCACATTTGACTACAGCAGTATTGATTTATTGGGAAGTGTTGCTGACGGAAGGAGTTGCTGGATAGAGAGATTGAAAGTGTCACACTTCAGAATTGAGGCAATATAAACTGCTCTGATAAAATAAAGACAAAGATGACTGTTATATAAAGACTGGTTAGTATTAACAGACTTCTACTGTCAACCAAATACTGCAAATCTCTTCTGGATTGGTCAAGTTTAGCTATTTCTTTACTATATATAGCAATACTGATGATAATCAATGATTATTGATTATTAGTGTTTCATGTAAATTTTTATGCTTTTGATCCTTTTCCCATATGGAGTCTAAAAATCTTTTTATATTATACAAATTATGTATTTTATTCATTTTAATAATAGACTTGTACAATTGATATATTATTTTATAATATATACAATTAATAAATAAGATATAATATTTAATGAATATATATTTCTTTGAGCTAATATTTTTGACAGAATATTTAAGTCTAAAAATATAAAGAAGTATGAAATGTTTTTGTATATTATACAAATTATTTATTTTATTCATTTTAATAATAAACTTGTACAAATGGAATCATATATATATTATATATGTTATACATACATATATTATAATGAAATGGAATATAATATTAAATTCATATTTATTTGAGCTATATTAATATTTGTGACAGAATATTTAAGTGTAAAAATGTCAAAAAGTAAAATGTTTTTATATTATATAAACTTTTCTTTTATTCGTTTTAATAACAATGTACAATTGAAATTATGTTTTTATATATATAAAATCATTTCATAATATATTGATATACTATATAATATATACATCAAAAATGTCAAAGTATAACATGTTTTTATATTCAAATTATTTATTTTAATAATAAACAAATGTATTGGTATAATATATAAAATAGGTAGAATATAATAATTATTTATTATTAGATATTTATTTTAGCTATAATAATATTTTTTCAGAATTTTTGTGGCCTCTATATATATTCTCTTGGTTTTTAATGTATTGCATAAGATTTTAATAAGTCATATTACATTTTAATAAATTATATTGTTTTATTATATTAATTTCAGCCCTTTTCAATTTTTATGTTATTTTTATATGTATATAATTTATTTTCTTAATAAACATTGCATTTTATTAAATTATAATACATTGTATTTAAATACATTTAATTCAATTCCTTTTTAATACATTAAATTATACGGTTTTATTACTTAAAAAATAAAAATCCTTTTTTCATTGTGTATGGGCTGTATAAATAATCTTGCTTTGCATCACTGAATAGTTGAAAAGATCCTTAAAATACACAGTAATCCTAAACTGAAAGTTTTCCATGCAGAATGAATCCAAGAGTTTCCTTTCAGATATCTAGTTTGGTCATGCATTTTTATGAAAAGTCATTTTAGCCTCATGATCTCAATACTGATATCTTTTTTCTACAAGTTGGGAAAATAAGTCATTTGATCCAAGAGGCTAGAGGTTGAGGTGGTTTTCCCCTTGTCGCTTTCAAAGATCACACCAGTCTTGGGGTTTTGAAGCCAGAAGATGAGACTTTATTAACAAAGTAACAAAGCCGAGAGACCCTGCAGGAGAATCTCCCGAGCCCTTGTTCTTATCCTCTTTTATACAGTTTTCTTTTTAGGCGTGTTCTATACATTTCATACATATATTTCCAGAGGGCTACAACCTTGTGATGCAGGCATACAATGTATGTCTGTTCATTTCCAGAAGACCTTGTGATGTAGGCCTCCTTATACACAGGCAATACATGATTATAATAGTAGCTTGATGCATAAATGGCTATAGTTACATTGATTATACTTGATCTGATAAATGGCTTATAGTTACATTGATTATACTTGATCTGATTACTAAAAATCTTCGAGGTTTGGCTGTAGTTTCTCTAGTTGCTGACTTTGCGTTGTTGTCACAGATGCAGGACATGCAGCAGAATAAAGAGCTGACGATTGCCAGTAACCGCAGCCTAGCAGAGCAGAACCTGAGCCTGCAGCCTGAACTGGACCATCAGAAGATCCAGCTGACCAAACGCTACTGCTGTTTACAAGACCTGCATGAGTCCTACCAGCTCCGCAGATCCACGCTAGGTCAGATATGAACTTACCACACTTCTTAAACCATTTCACAAACATTTCTTGGCTGATTTTAAATGATAAATCAACACATTAAATGTTGTCCAGGTTTTGGATTTGCTTCTCTATTGTTCTCATACTTGCTGAAGAATGACTGAAAAGTAGTCTGGCCAATAGTTTGCAGGCACCGACCAATCGCGGCGTGCCTATGCAAGAAGGCGGTATCTACAGAGAACATTAAGTCAATGCAAATACACATACATACACTGTATTCCGTCTAAAGAATTGGTTTGACTACTTTAGTAATTTCTCTGAGTACAAATCTTAATGTTTAATCGTATAATGATATTCTAGGGAATTGTGTGCTTTTAATTTTATAGCAACAGTTTGGACATGACCCCTTTCTATTCTAACATGGTTTTTGGTTCAATGTTTGCATTTAAAGCCACTCCAGAGGTGTTCAGCTGGGATTAGGAATTTGCTTTCTGCAAACCAGTCAAGTTCTTCCACACACTTTCTTTTTGAACCTTGCCTTATTTACAGATGCATTGTCATGTTAGAATAGAAAAGGGTCCTGTCCAAACTGTTGCTATAAAATTAGAAGCACACAATTCCCTAGAATATCATTGTATGATTAAACATTAAGATTTGTACTCATGGAAATTACTAAAGTAGCCAAACCTGTTCATTAGAAGGGGGTGTCCCAATACTTTTGGCAAAATAGTGTATAATGGAAAACAAAACCCAGACATTTTAGTCAGTTTTAAAAACCTCAACCAATCTCAACACTCTTGAACTTGAGGAGAACTGAATTCATACATCCTAAAAAACGTCAAAACACCAGTTGATTTAAACACATTGAGCAAAAATGATGTAGAAAAGTAGTTGAAGAGAAAAAGTCCTGCAGCACTTGAAACATTTAAGCAAGACCTCAGTATCCACATACTTTTTATAATTCTAACTATTCAAATATTCCAGTGTAGATGCAAACATAAATGAGCACATTTTCTTTTTATCAAAACCTTTTTGTCTTCCTTTTTTTAGTGTAAAACAATAAAGCATCCTGGTGAACCTGTTTGGTCACATAAAGCTTCCTCTTTATTTACTACTCTCTTGAGTTGCATCTGATACTGATCATCTCAGGTCAAATCTGCAAACAAATTTTAATGTTAAAATGTTTTGTGCTCTATATTTATCCATTTTTCTCCGTGATTTATTTTAAGAAACCTTTTATCTTGTGTTGTCAGAGTAGTTGCGCAGAAGTTGTGAAAGTGAGTTTATCAGGGTCAGTAGGATACAGCAGTCAGCCTAGAATTGTCTGATACAAAGACTGCTTGAATCATTTTCAAAAGAAACTCTACACTGATGTAAAGTTATCCACACTAGCCAACACTCCCTCTATTATTCGACCTGTACTCTGTATGAGTCTATTTGGTCACTATCCGATACAGTGTTTCTATAAAAGCAATGCAAAAGCTTACACCACATCTCAATTTTAAAAAGAGAATAGTTCACCCAAAAATGACAATTTGCTAACTTCCAGAACAAGAATTGACTGATAATTTACTCACCCTCTTGTCATCCAAGATGTTCATGTATTACTTTCTTCGGCTGTAAAGAAATTGTTTTTTGAGGAAAACATTTCAGGATTTCTCACCATATAGTGGACTTCTATGGTGCCCCTGAGTTTGAACTTCCAAAATGCAGTTTAAATGCCACTTCAAATGGCTCTAAATGATCCCAGCAGAGGAAGAAGGTTCTTATCTAGAGAAACAATTGTCGTTTTCTCACAAGAAATTGACAATTAATATACTTTTTAACATCAAATGCTCGTCTTGTCTAGCTCTGTGTGTGCTCTGTGTATCTGGTTCAAGATAGTTACGTTAAGTCGAAAAACTCCCATCTCGTTTTGTCCTCCGTACTTACATCGCCGCAGAAGTACCGAGCCAGAGTTTACAAAGTGAACATACAAAAAAGATCAAACACACTTTACCAAAAAGGTGAAACAGCGATGTAGGACGATTTTGAAGTTGGAGAAGAAAATGAGATGGGAGTTTTCCGACCTACCCTAACTGTCTTGAACCAGAATAACTGATCATTTCACTACATAAGACCCTTCTTCCTCGGCTGGGATCGTTTAGAGTCCTTTGAAGCTTCATTTAAACGGCATTTTGGAAGTTCAAACTCTGGGGCACCATAGAAGTCCACTATATGGAGAGAAATCCTGAAATGTTTTTTGCTCCATCAAACCATCATTTCTTTATGACTGAAGAAAGACATGAACATCTTGGATTACAAGGGGGTGTATAAATTATCTGTTCATTTTTGTTCTGAAAGTGAACTACTTCTTCAAGATTTACTCACCATCAGGGTATCCAAGATGTAAATGTGTTTGTTTCTTCATTGGAACAGGGTTTGGAGAAATTTAGCTTTACAAGACTTACTCACTAAGGGATCCTCTAAAGTGAACGGGTGCCGTCAGAGTCCAAACAGCTGGTAAAAAACATCCCAATAAACCACACCAATAAAGTCCGTTAGTTAACGTCTTTGTTTGTTACAAACACACAGATTTTGGTTTCACAAGATGTTAATTGATGGACTGGTGTGGTTTGCTTGTGGATTATTGTGATGTTTTTATCAGCTGTTTGGACTCTCATTCTGACGGCACCCATTCACTGTAGAGGATCCATTGGTGAGCATGTCATGCTCATGTAATGCTACATTTCTCCAAATCTTTTCCCATGAAAAAACAAACTCGTTTACATTTTAAATGGCCTGAGAGTAAGTACATTTCCAGGAAATTTTCATTTTTGCATGAACTGTTCCTTTAACATCCTCTATGACCCATTGTTATTATTATTTGTTCCGGCGTTTTAATCAAAATTGACTTATAATGCAAAATACCTATTTCTGAGATAACTGACCAATTGGAGATGGAAATATTGAAGTATTAGTTCACTTCCAAAGTTCCAAATTTCCTGATAGTTTACTCACCACCATGTCATCCAAGATGTTCATGTCTTTCTTTCTTCAGTCGAAAGAAAATGAAGGTTTTTGAGGAAAACATTCCAGTTTTCTTACTCCATATAGTGGACTTCAATGGGTGCCAACAGGTTGAAGGTCCAAATTGCAATTTCAATGCAGCTTTAAAGGGCTCTACACAATCCCAGCTGAGGAATAAGGATCTTATCTAGCGAAACATTAAGTCATTTTCTAAAAAAAAATACAAATTGATATATTTTTTTAAGCACAAATGCTTGTCTTGCACTAGCTCAACTTGTAGAGATAGTGCAAGACAAGCATTTGTGCTTAAAAATATATACATTTTTATTGTTTGGCTAGAAAAGATCCTCATTCATCAATCAGCTGGGATCGTGTAGAGCCCTTTGAAGCTGCGTTGAACCTGCAATTTGAACCTTCAACCTGTTGGCCACCATTGAAGTCCACTATATGGAGAAAAATCCTGGAATGTTTTCCTCAAAAACCTTAATTTCTTTTCGACTGAAGACAGAAAGACATGAACATCTTGGATGACACAGGGAGTGAGTAAATTATCAGGGAATTTTTATTCTGGAAGTGAACTATTACTTTAATGTATCTTTCTAACCGCTACTGTCGATGTCGATGCCACTGAAGAAATACTGAAGTTGTTTTCCATGTAATCATATTTTAAATTGGATCTTTTTTCAGGTAACAGTTCACTAGACACATTGTTGGCTCTTTTGCAAACCGAGGGAGCCAAGATCGAAGAAGAAACAGAGGTAACAACAACATTTTCCATATTTCTGTAACTGATTTTGACACTAATGTACAATGTCCTAAAATTCTCCCACGTTTTGTAGAACATGGCCGATTCATTCTTGGATGGATCCTTGCCCTTGGACAGCTTCATTGATGACTACCAGAGCAAGAGGAAGCTAGCACACCTCAGACGCGTAAAGATCGATAAGCTACAGGAGATGGTGCTGAAGGGTGTCCATCTTCCTCAGGGTTCTTCTAACGATCCTTCAAAACCTCAACAGACCCATAACTCCACCGCACCTTTCCAAAGGCTAGCGAATGGTTCTCCAGCTCACGTAAGACCCGCACCAACATCTCAGCCGTCAGCCATGCCTTACAACCCTCAGAGCGTCGGTGCTCCTCTGCCAAACATGGTGCCATCATTTTCATATCCATACCCACAAGCGCTCCCTCAAGGACCTGGCGCTGGTCTTCCCCCTCATGCAGGTTTTATAATGCAATGATGTTCTTCAGCCTGAACCTTTCCACTGGAATGTGAAATGTCATTTTCCTCCTTTTTCTTTAGATGCACTTTGATCGTAAACAGGTTTGGGTTTCTGCAGGTCCACAAAGAATCAGTGCCCACAGAATTCAGACATTTCTCTGCCAGTTGTATGTATTATATATTGGTATGAATTTTTTTTTCTCTCACATAATCAATGCAGAAACGTCTGCAGATTTCTTGTAGACCTGCCTGTTGGTTAACAATATATTAATTTGAGTAAGATGCATTAGGATGATTATGATTCAGAATCAAAAGTAAGACTTCTAAACAATGGGGGTATTGCATTTCTCATGTAAATATCCTAATTTAACTGAAAATGATATTTAGAAAACAGGTTCTTATGCACACGTAAGACAATTTTACTGTGTACTTTTATATTTTGTGAGGAAACATTCCTATTGCCACTGTAACGATAACAGGCAATATTGGCATTTTGGACTTCTGGATTGAAAAACTGACCAAAGATGCACTCCACCTGTTTTATGAGCGCTCCGTTAAGTGGTATTGACTATAGTGGCTTTGTTGGACTTCATTTTGATTTCATTTAAACATGAAATGTTTAAATACTCCTGTGGCATTAACAGACCAGCCTGACAGTAAGTCTGCTATAGAAAGACTTTCTTAGTGTTAATCAGACTAAACTAAATCCTTAAACAGCTACCATATGAAATATAAGATACATATTATATCATTAAAATAATTAGAACACTGTTTACAACATTTCCGATATGTAAAGTGATCTATTTTGGCACTATATTTCTGATGAAATCTGAGAAGTGCAGGTACTTTGATGTAAAAACTGTCATGCTGGGTTGTGACAATTCCTGTGCACGTTTTATATGAAGGATGTTATTATGCAAGTCTGTGAAGTTAGAGAGTAAAGTCACTTACTGTATACTGATGTAAGTACAGGTAAAAGAAATCAAATGTGCCTTGCAACAGAACAAACAAGTGACGTTTAATGACGAAAGCATTTATTCACACCGTCGCTGTGCTTTGATAAATCCTCGAAGCCATCTACAACTTTCAGTTTCTGAAGACAATTAATGGTGCAAAATCCTTTTGAACTGTTTTATCTGTAGTGTGGTTAACCTGTAACACTCCTTATGTAAAGTACTGTACATTGTAGCTGTTTGATTAGTGGCTATTGGTGACTAGATTTTTTTAATGCTGATCAATAAACGCCTAAGAGACTAACAAAGGTGATATTTATTGCTTTATTCATAACTTAATGAGTAAAATCACACCTATTCTTCTCCCTCTTCACCTTCTCCTTCGGGAGTGTCGCTTCCCACCTCTTCGTAATCTTTCTCAAGAGCGGCTAAATCTTCACGGGCCTCCGTAAACTCGCCCTCCTCCATACCTTCTCCGACGTACCAGTGCACAAAGGCTCTCTTTGCGTACATTAGATCAAACTTGTGATCCAGACGGGCCCAAGCCTCAGCGATGGCTGTGGTGTTGCTCAACATACAGACTGCCCTTTGAACTTTGGCCAGATCACCTCCTGGCACCACAGTCGGTGGCTGGTAATTGATGCCAACCTGATCAAAGAAAGAAAATGAAGGCAGATTAAAACGTTAGCACTGTATGCTATGTTATAGCATTATTCTACTTATTGCTATGTTCATTTTGTTTCATACGACAGTGTTGCGGTTAGTGCCATTTTAAAAAATAATGTAAAATTGCGAAAATAAAATTGAAATGACTCTACACTAAAAGCTAAAATGTTTTGAGAATAAAGTCAAAATGTTGCGAGAATAAAGCCGAAATGACTCCAATAAAAACTGAAATGTTTCAAGAATGAAGTCGAAATCACTCAAGAATAAAAGCCGAAATATTTCGAGAATAAAGCCAAAATGTTTCAAGAATAAAGCCGAAATGACTCAAATAAAAGCCGAAATATTTCGAGAATAAAGTCGAAATCACTCAAGAATAAAAGCTAAAATGTTTTGAGAATAAAGTCAAAATGACTCGAGAATAAAGGCGAAATATTTCGAGAATAAAGCCAAAATGACTCGAGAATAAAGGCGAAATATTTCGAGAATAAAGCCAAAATGACTCGAGAATAAAGGCGAAATATTTCGAGAATAAAGCCCTAAATGACTCGAGAATAAAAGTTGAAATGACTCGAGACTAAAAGCTAAAATGTTTTGAGAATAAAGTCGAAATGACTCGAGAATAAAAGCCAAAATATTTCAAGAATAAAGCCAAAATATTTCAAGAATAAAGCCAAAATGACTTGAGAATAAAAGTGAAATATTTAGAGAATAAAAGTCAAAATGACGAGAATAAAAGTCGAAATGACTCGAGAATAAAAGTCGAAATATTTCAAGAATAAAGTCGTAACTAGAGAAAAAAAAGCCGAAATGCTTTAAGGAAAAAAAAAAAGTCGAAATACCTCGAGAATAAAGTCGAAATGCAATTGGGCCAGTCTAGGAGCACTGGGAGAAGTTGCCAGGCCACTGGAATTTATTTGAATATATTTGGGATTATTAGCAGAAATCATACCATGTGTTATACTCCCAGGGACAGTACGCTTGGAAATATATATCTTCAATTGGACTCTCTAGACCTATTTGTAGTGTGCCAGCCACCAAATAATAATAAAGCTTTGTAGTTTTGGTACTTTTAATATAAAAAAAAGTCTTAGCTTTCAAAATCTGTCAGTTTTACAGTGAAATACAAAGAATGTGTCTTGCAATAATGTGCTTTTCACCCTCTTTAATGGCCATGCGCAAAAGGCTTAAAATATTATATATTTAATATCGTAATTGCTACAAGTTATTGTAATTTTGACATTATTCTTAAAACCGTTCAACTTTATTTCATAATTTTGGCTTTATTGTCGTAATATTTAGACTTTTTTTGTGGCACAAATTCTACAATCCAATGTAGAATTAAAAACACAGGCTGACCTTAAACCCTGTGGGACACCAGTCGACAAACTGAATGGTCCTCTTGGTCTTTATACTTCCAATGGCGGCATTGACATCCTTTGGAACCACGTCTCCACGGTACAGCATACAGCAAGCCATGTACTTCCCGTGCCGAGGGTCGCACTTCACCATCTGATTGGCCGGCTCAAAGCAGGCGTTGGTGATTTCCATGACGGACAGCTGCTCGTGGTACGCCTTCTCGGCGGAGATCACCGGGGCGTACGTGACCAGGGGGAAGTGGATGCGAGGGTACGGCACCAGGTTGGTTTGGAACTCCGCCAGGTCGACATTGAGAGCTCCGTCGAAGCGCAGGGAGGCAGTGATTGATGACACAATTTGGCCAATGAGGCGGTTGAGGTTGGTGTATGTGGGCCGCTCTATATCTAGGTTATTTCGGCAGATGTCATAGATGGCCTCGTTGTCCACCATGAAAGCGCAGTCGGAGTGCTCGAGGGTGGTGTGTGTGGTCAGAATGGAATTGTAGGGCTCTACCACTGCAGTGGAAACCTCAAGAAAAAAATATTCACATCTAAATTATGGACCATTCTACAGAATTGGTGCAAACTGCTGTCCCATAACCAAAAACACATTTAAAAAGCATTTAAGTATTCAAATCTTAGATGTTTATTAAGATCATTAATGTCCAGTGGACCAGAAAAGAGTTTTTTGTACTTGTAATGTTTTTTCAACACTGAAACTAAGTGGTTTTTGAGTGTTACAGGTGGTTTCCAGGACATTGCTATGTGCAGGGTTCTTACACCTTTTCCAAAGTAAAATTCAAGCACTTTTCAAGCACTTTCAAGGTGCATTTTCAAGATTTTCCAGCACTGTAGTAAATTACATATTCACATACATGAGTTCTTAATTTTAAATCAGATGTTATTGTGCTATTAAAATACAACTGTCTAGATTGCATATAACATTGCCCCATATAAATAGTCAACATTCAGTATATAAATTATATAATTTAAAATATATAATTAATATAATTTACTGTATCTGTAGTATTTTAAAAATAAAATATAAAGGCTTTTTAAGACTTGCACAAATAAAAGTAATACTGTATGAGTGGAGTAGGGCATTGTCTATGGTAACACATTAATGACTGCTATAAAATGACTGTAAAAAAATATGATAAACTAAAATTCTAAAACTTGAAAACTTTCTAAAACTTGAAGGATTTTCACAAATACATTTCACATTTCAGCCTAAAAGTACTAAAAGGTAGTCAAAAAGACAATATAAAATTAATAATAAAATTTAACTGGCCCAAATGAAAAAAGACAATTTTTTAAACATTGAAAATATTTTTTGATTGACATTTAGACTCCTATCTGATTTTCTATTCACAAATATCAAGGTATTTTTTTCACTATTTACAGTGTATCTGCAGAATTTTTAAATATCAATTTAAGGCAATTTATGACCCTTTTTAAGAGCTGCACAAGTAAAATGAACACCGTAGTGGGGTTGAACAATGTACAGTAACATTAAGCCATAAAATGACATGATTTATAATTCAGATTTTCACAAAAACAAAACATCTTATACAATGGCATTTCAGCCTTTATACCTTTAAAATGGATATATCAAGTATAATTTATTTAAAACATAAATGTTACTGTCTTAATTGTTTATATTTTTAGAAAGCACATAACTTTTACATTTACAACTCTTATGTGTTTGCTGCATTACTAAACAGCTGAATATTCGCAAATGCATTCCCTGTCACGAGGGGGCGCTTTAGGAGCGCTGAAATTCTACGGTTTCCTAGTAACGGCTGCACACAAATCAGCATTAACGCAGTTTTATCAGGCAAGAAATGAAAATGCCAACGACACATTTCTGTGGACAGTCGGTTCCCTTCAGATACATTCATATAAAGACATCCGTGCCGCGTTTTGACTTTGAAACCTGCAGCATGCATATTTATTCAATATGACATCATTGCCTTTTGAAGTTTTATCCAGCCCTTTAGCGATTCTCGTCTTTCCGTTCCTAACTCTTAAACTTATAATAAAGCCTTTTCTTATACTATTTAATACATTTAAAACTTTTTATGGCCTTAACTTTGATACGGCTAAATTGATGAGTTTGTAATGACCCGCACGAGCCCTCTACTTTAAAATAGTCCGGTGAAACATTTTGGTAGCCCGACTGGAAAACACAATAGCCCCGGGACATTGGACTGGCAATTTTGCGATCCCCAAATTCTCGTTTTAAACAATTCTTATTTGTCGTTTACAAGCCATCGAGGACTGATGCAACAACCTCCTGATAAGTTATAACTGGCATGTTTTATCTACCGCTCTGTTCCATAAGAGGGCGCGCAGCAAGAAAGACCGGCGGATCACACTACAGCCTCACGATCACACTGGAGCGGAGCTGTTTTTTCTTTTCTTTCTTTTACATATTATAAGCATAACAAAAAATAACTATTTAGTATGAAAGCGAATTAATATGAAACCGATGCAACTGCATATTCAAGCACTTTCAAGCACTTCATCCAAAATCCAAGCATTTTTCAAACCTTGAAAACACTACATTAAAATTCAAGCATTTTCAAGGAATTCAAGCACCCGTACGAACCCTGTATGTGGTTGATAAGGTATTCAGTGCAACCGAGTAAGTTTACTGCTTAAGTTTATTTGTTTGATCACTAAAATCTGTTTCTATCCGCACCAAAATACTAAAATCCATTTTAAAGTGGCCCTATCATGCCATTTCCAATATTGCCTTGTGTAAATGTAGATGATATGGAAAGTTGTAAAGCCAGAAGTGCACAATAATTAAAGTTATTGTCTCCCAAAATAAAGAATCGACTCTGTACAGCCTAAAAGAAGTCGTTAGTATCCCACTTTTGTGACTGCTACATGTGACAAGGTAACACATTTGCAAAATTACAGCCTACAGTTGTACAATGGCTGGCCACAAACACGTCACTTGACTGGCGATAACTTCTCTAATTTCAGGGAGTTCAACACAGAATTTACAAAACGCTTGAAAGATGGCTCAGTACCCAGTTTATTTGGACTGGCTGGCTCAACTGAATCACAACCTGTAAGTATGATAAGAGATGTTTATATTTTCTTTAGGTGTTTAGAAAAACAGAATCTTTGAACGATAATTGTTTGAGAATCACTGAAAATGAGGTTATCTTAAAGGGATAGTTCACCCAAAAAAAGTTTATCTGCTTACCCCCAGGGCATCCAAGATGTAGGTGACTTTGTTTCTTCAGTAGAACACAAACAAAGATTTTTAACTCCAACCGTTACAGTCTGTCACTCATATAATGACAGTCAATGGTTACCAAATCTTTAAGACTAAAAAAACATACACAGACAAAACCAAATTAAACCCTGTGGCTCATGACGATACATTAAAGGGGTCATCGGATGCCCATTTTCCACAAGTTCATATGATTCTTTAGGGTCTTAATGAAAAGTCTCTAATATACTTTGGTTAAAAATTCTCAATAGTAGTGTGTCAAAATCAGCTCTGCAAAATATCAGCTCATTTTATTGCAAAAATAAAGATTTGGCAACCATTGACTGCCATTATATGACTGACAGACTGCAACGGTTTGAGTTAAAATCTTTGTTTTTGTTCTACTGAAGAAACAAAGTCACCTACATCTTGGATGCCCTGGGTGTAAGCAGATAAACATTTCATTTTTGGGTGAACTATCCCTTTAAATGCATGTTTAGAAAACTAAAGTTTTTTTTTTTTTAGAATTTCCATGCATGTATTGTAGGACACTCCCAAAACAATATTAGGAACCTTAAAAATGGTATAATAGGGGCACTTTAAATTTTAAATAGTTTTTATGTAAAACCATTTTCTTTAATGTTTTATAGACCTAAAATGTAAACCTGCTTTCCAGACTAAAAAAAGAACAGAAACTCTAAAACCACCCACAATTTGTTGCACTTCATACTTTTTTTTTTAAACCCCTGGTATTGTTATTTTAGGAGTCACACTGGTATTGTTAACAGACCACTGACCATAATCGTATAATAATTTTATTTTTTTAGAATGAATTTTACATGTTAAATCTCAGTAACGTTTTTCTTTAATATTTGTTGTTTTGAGGAGACTTGATGTTACTAAACAATATTCACATCTAAATTATGGACCATTTATTTCTATATAACTATAATTCTATATGGGCCATTCTACAGAATTGGTGCAAACTGCTGTCCCACAACCAAAAAACATTTAAGTATTCAAATCTTATATGTTTACTAAGATCCTTCTATTATCTATTAAAAACCCCAATAAGATTTAAAATATTAGTAGGTTTATTATAAAAAAATCATTAATTATTGGGTACTTTCAATTGGGAGGT
This sequence comes from Garra rufa, assembly GCF_049309525.1. Taxonomy (NCBI): domain Eukaryota; kingdom Metazoa; phylum Chordata; class Actinopteri; order Cypriniformes; family Cyprinidae; genus Garra; species Garra rufa. Next base: position 7,280,626 of record NC_133383.1, on the reverse strand, counting down.
GGCTGCCCAAACCTAACCCCTAAATTTCAACTTCATTTTCATATTTTTTCCATTGTTGTTTTCAAAGGTATCTTTTTGATTCTTTAAAAAAAAAATATATATATATACATTTTTATTTTTTCTTTGTAAATTATGAAACTTTATGTTAAAAATGTGTCCTACATTTTTATGCCACTACCAGTTGGCCGAGACTGATTTAAATCACCCCTACATTTATGTAGGAAATATCAGGAAATATTTATGTCACTCATAGCTACATGGTGAGTAGATATGCCCCATAATTTTGAGGTAAATGTGTTCAAAAGTCAAAATACAACAAATCTCATAAATTTCACTTAAAATATTGTTAAAAATTCAATTGTTATGGATTTACCTCTGAAAAAGTTTAATAAAATAGCTAAATGTATTTACAATGTAGATGTAAGCAATATCTTGGTGACAAATTTGGGGAGAGGACAAATATTCCAAAACTTTCTGAAAATACAAAATGAGAATTGCACAATTATTAGAAATATGTACCTTGGATATTATACAATCTACACATACAAAGACATTTTCAACTCTGACTTTGGACCAATTCTGTAGAATGTCCCATATATAAAAACACATATTTTTTTTAATCAACGCAATATTTAAGTCAAATGAAGCAAAAGTACTTAAAATCCATGAATGCAGGCAAACATCCCCAAGTTTTATACCATTCTGATGAAGTACTATTTCAAATGTCACTACTTCAGTTTTATTGCAACTTTAAAGTGAAGGTAACTGAATAAAATATGGTACCTGAGGTGCAGGGTAAACAGCAAACTCGAGCTTGGCTTTCTTGCCATGGTCTACAGACAACCTCTCCATCAGCAATGAAGCAAAACCCGAACCAGTTCCACCACCAAAGCTGTGGAAGATGAGGAATCCTTGAAGTCCAGTACACTGATCACACTAAAAACAAGACACAAACTATTAATTCATCTATAAAATTGTAATTGCAACAAAACCTATATATCTAAAAATAGAAAATGTCTTACCAGTTTACGAACACGGTCAATTACTACGTCTACTATTTCCTTGCCAACGGTGTAATGGCCTCTAGCGTAATTATTAGCGGCGTCCTCTTTCCCAGTTATCAACTGCTCTGGGTGAAAAAGCTGTCTGTATGTTCCAGTTCGAACCTCATCTATAATAATATGATAAAAATAAATTATAAAATAAATACAAAACATAATTAAAATATATTTAACAAAAACTACAATCATATTTATACCCTACAGTTAAAAGTTTTTGAACATTAAGATTTTTAGTGCTTTTTAAAGGAGTCTCTTCTGCTTACCAAGCCTGCATTTTTTTGACCCGGAGTACACCGAAAAAAAAAAGATTTTTTATTTTTTTTAAAAATGTTTTAAAATACTTGTTTTCTATTTGAATATATATTTAAAATGGAATTTATTTCTGTGACAAAAGCTACATTTTTAGCATCATTACTCCAGTCTGAAGTGTCACATGATCCTTTAGAAATCATTCTAATATGCTGCCGCTCAAGAAACATTTTTATTATTATTATCAATACTTAAAACAGTTGAGTAATTTGAATAGAACAAAAGCATTTGTAACATACACTAAACCATTCAAAAGCTTGGAGTCAGTATTTTTTTATTTATAGAAATTAAAACTTTTAGTTAGCAAGGATGCTTTAAATTGATCAAAACTGATGATAAAGACATTTATAATGTTACAAAAGATTTTTATTTCAGATAAATGCTGTTCTTAACTCTATATTCATCAAATAAACCTGAAAAAATTCTACTCGGCTGTTTTAACATAATAATAATAATAATATTAATAATAATAATAATCAAATAATAAGATATTAATTCGTTTTTTGAGCAGCAAATCAGAATATTAGAAAGATTTCCGAAGGGTCGTGTGACTGGGGTAATGATACTAATGATACAGGAATTAATTACATTTTAAAATATATTTAAATAGAGAACAGTCATTTTAATAGTAAAAATATTTTAATTTTTACTGTTTTTGCTGTACTCTGGATCAAATAAATACAGGTTTGGTGAGCAGAAGAAACTTCTTTAAAAGAAAAAAAAAAAAGTCTTACTGTTCAGAAACTTTTGACTGGTAGGGTAAATAATATTAAAATAACACTGGGATGGTGAAATTGACAGATTTTTGGATGGGAATGACTGAAAAAATCAGAGGGCTTGATGATGTCGACAGAAAAGTTTTTCAGTGGTTAATACAATGGAGTAGAAAATATGAAAACGATTTTTACACTATTAACGTTATATTATAATTTACAGAGGATACAATAACTGTACTATGGTATTTTGACATGTAAATGCATCCTGACCAACGACGGTGGGTTCGAGGTCCACGAACACCGCTCTGGGTACATGTTTCCCGGCGCCGGTCTCACTGAAGAAGGTGTTGAAGGACTGATCTCCGCCGGAGGTGGTCTGGTCGGTGGGCATGTGGCCGTCCGGTTGTATGCCGTGTTCGAGACAGTACAGCTCCCAGCACGCGTTACCGATCTGAACTCCCGCTTGACCCACATGAATGGAGATACACTCGCGCTTAAGAAAAACATTATATCAAATTAATAACAGTTGACGACAAACGACAAAACGTTATTTATTAGTCAATTAATCATCATAATATTAATAATATTAAAACAAAACAACGACCGTTGGTTGGCTAACCGCTCTGCTAGTTCAACTTTTCAGATAACCAGACGGACAAATTTACTTACCATTTTATCGGAATATTTTAAAGATGTTTAATGTAAATGTGATGTAGATACGAAACCCGTCGTGATTACACTATAAACGAAATTAATTTATCTTTTTTTCTCCTGATTTAACTAAACTGCGTAGAAACGTCTGCTGATATTTTTTGAAATTGATTCGATGGCTTTTATATGCGAGTGAAATCTGACCCCGCCCACCTTCTCCGTCATTGGCTTACTTTTGAAACTAATTATGATACACATGTCTCTTTTTGGATGCTTATTATTGGTCCACATATTAAATATTCAAATTAAAATAAAGAGAATTTAAACTATGATAAATCGAAATATTTACCTGGTGTTTTTACCAGTACTGCCAAATTTGAGAGAAATATTTATAAATAAAATATCGTGAAAAAAAAAAAAAAAAAAAAAAAAAAAAAAAAAAAAAATATATATATATATATATATATATATATATATATATATATATACATATATGTATATATATATATATAGTAACCAACTATCCAAGCGGAACTTAAAATTTTAGATTGTAGTGCTTGAATACAGAACAATATCATTTGTTGTCATGACGCTGTATCTTTGATTCATTACCTTAGCTACACGTGCATTGTCTTTTCATCTGTGAGCGCGCCTCTCGTGACCGCGTATAAATATCAGATGCATGAGAAAGAGAGCTCAATGCAGGAGTGTGTTTGATGTTGCCAATATGAGCGGACGAGTAGGAGACCTCAGTCCCAAACAAACTGAGGCTTTAGCACAGGCAAGTAAACGCAAAATCTCTTGTTTACTCCTAAATTTTAGGATATTTTGACATTTTTGAGTTTGACTCTAGTTTCGTGTTCACATATCATTTTAAATATAAAACATGATAGACACTATAGTTCAAAAGTTTGAGGTTAGTAATTGTGCATGTATGTATGTCTTTTTATAGAAATTAATACTTTTATTCAGCAAGGATGCATTAAATTGATCAAAAGTGATAGTAAATGCATTTATATACATTCTGTTCATTAAAGAATCCACAAAATATTATGGCAAGCAGCACAACTGTTTTTAACATTGATAGTAATAATAATACTGTAACAATAATGTTTTTTGAGCAGCAAATCAAGAAATGTGTCCCTGCTGAACCACAAAACCATGTATAAGGGTCATAAGGGTACATTTTTTATATAATATATTGAAAAATATTGAAAAAGTCACCTTTAAAGTTGTCCAAATTAAGTTCTTAGCAATGCATATTACTAATCAAAAATTAAGTTTTGCTTTATTTATGGTAGGAAATTTACAAAATATCTTCATGGAACATGATCTTTACTTAATATCCTAATGATTTTTGGCAGTAAAGAAAAATCGATCATTTTGACCCATACAGTGTATTTTTGACTATTGCTACAATTATACCCATGCTACTTCAGTCTGGTTTTATGGTCCAGGGTCACATATTAGAATGGTGTCTGAAGGATCATGTGACACTTAAGACTGGATTAATGATGCTGAAAATTAAACTATAGTAATATTTCACAATATCACAGTTTTTACTGCACGTTTGCTCAAATAAATGCTTGAGACTTTTTCCAAAAACATAAAGACCGGTGGTAGTACAAAACTAATCTTCAGCATTAACAATATTTCTGTCGAAGATTTGTTTATAAATTGTAATGTCATTTGTTTGAGTAGTTTCGGGAGAAAATAGCAGATGTGTTCGATCAGCTGCCCAATCAAACTGACCATTACCTGCTTCGATGGCTCAGAGGTAAGGATTGATTTTAATAATTAAAACATGGGAGTAGCTGGAAACAACATGGTTCTCATAATAAAATGTCCTTTTCTGTGAGTTTGATTTCAGGTTAACTTTTGTATGAATGTTTTGGAAGCCTGCTGAAGTTCTTGGCATTGAATTATCTGTTATATGACTGCATGGTCATGCTCTATGGGTGACCTTATGACCCCATGAACCTATGTGTCCATTAACAGACTTCCAGATTTACAATTGTATATGTATATATGCAAGTACTCTTCCTTGAAAAAACTGTTATTTCTGAGATGTATTTAGTTTTTGCAAGTCCGATTGCTTCATCTTAACCAGTTTTATCTAGAAATCAATATTGAATGCTGAGGTAGAACATCCCAAAACCATCTGTTGACTTTGCTTTTTGAGAGAGAAGTTCAAGGTGATATTCTTCTGAATGTATGTGTCAATATTTATCTCTCTTCACTTGTGATTTTTGACCGTTGCAGAATTATTTGCTCTTACCCTTTGCACTACATTATTGTATAATATCTTAAAGTCCTCATCTGCATTTAGCCTTTAATTGTGATTCATCTGGGAAAGAGCAGCAGTAATCTGGCATTTGCTTTACATATTTTTCTTATTTTGAATTTAAATAAAAGAATCAAGACTGTAGGGTAATGCAGTTTACTCTTTTTGTAATTAAAACAAAGATTATAGGAGTATGTTAAACAAAAAAATACAATTCCAGTCTTTATAGCTCAAAACTTCATGTTTATTTCAATGTGTTTCTTGCCATTTTTTTTGTAACTATTTGTGACATTTACTAGAAAATTGTAAGTGAAAATCGTTCCAAAGTCATTTCTGTGCCATTTTTTCCAGTGTAGATTATACAAAAGACATTTTAAGTTTGCTTTTATATCTTGTTTGCAGCTAGAAGCTTCAATGTCCCAAAATCTGAGGCAATGATTAGAAAGGTAATATCACAGCTTAAATTACTTACAGGCACTAACTCAAAATCCTGTTGCATTTGTTTAGTAACCATGACCGTTTCATTTAGGAAATATAATTTTTTTTCACAATATAAGATTTCTGTAATACAGACTTTAAATAATGCATGTAAAAACCACATTAAATCAGAATTCTGTAAAGTTTTTTTCTCATTTGCCTTGCATAAATCAGTATCTTTGTACTCTTTGTACAGCATCTGGAGTTTCGCAAACAAATGAAAGTAGACACCATCGTTGACGACTGGAAGCCACCTGAGGTATATCAGGACAGTTCAACTACAAATTTTAACATGATCCCAAAATAAAAAATGCCCTGCTAACACACATATATTGTGGTTTTCCGTCCAGGTCATTGAGCGCTATGTGGCAGGCGGATTGTGTGGCTATGACCGTGAAGGAAGTCCTGTCTGGTACGATATCATCGGCCCTCTTGATCCAAAGGGCCTTATGCTGTCGGCTAGCAAACAAGACTGCCTAAGGACCAAAGTCAGAGATGCTGAACTACTACGACAAAAGTGTGAGAAGCAGTCTGAAAAGGTAGAGTCTGTCAAATAAAGATCAAATTATTAAGAAGACACTCTGAAACTGACTTTATTTCTCTGTGGTTTCATGAAGAATCTTCTATGGAACATCCATGGAACCTTTCCGTCCCACAAAAGGTTCTTAATAGTGGAAAATAGTCTTTTGATTATTAAAATGGTTATTTTAAGAACTGTTCGCTGACAGGTTCTTCTATGGCGTCACTGCTGAAAGACCCTTCTGGAAGATTTATTTTTAAAATGTAATGAGTATAATGTGATATTTTATTTTAAGTCAAATCTGCTTTCCATTTGCAGTGATCAGAATTATGTTTGTACTTTTTTTATGTTGTGTTCGGGTGATCTTACTCATCAGCTTGGCAAATACGTTGAAGCAATCACCATCATTTATGACTGTGAGGGGCTTGGCATGAAACATCTTTGGAAGCCTGCCGTTGAGATGTACGGTGAGGTAGGAACATAATGCTTTCTGTCGAGCTTGGTAATTTTGAAGGACAATAGTTGTAATAAGATACAAACTGTTAACATTGCTATATATAATTGTTTGTTTATTCCTGTGACTTAGCGCACATGCTCAGACACATAAAGCTTCTGTAATATTTGCATGTAAGTCCCTCAGTTGTCCTCAGTGTAAAAAAATGGATCTCAAAATCATACAGTCATTGTTGGAAAAGGTTCAAATCCAAAAAAAAAAAAAAAATGGGACATTAAGAATTTTTCTGAAGGACAGTGGGCAGTTTAACTGTTCAGGACAAACAAGGAACTCATGAACAACTATCACTAAACAAACAAAAAACACAGCTGTGGATCATTTAGGTAACAACACAGTATTAAAAATCAAGGGGGTGTACACTTTTTAACAGGGTCATTTTTATAAACTATTGTTTCTTTTGTGGACTATATGTAAAAATCTTTTATTTGAAATATCTTATTCAGGTCAGTAGTAAATAAAAAATAGCATGCATTTTGTATGATCCCTCTAATTTTGGTTAAGTAATTAACATTTGACTTAAACTGTAAATTAATAAAAAATATTTCAAAGACGTAGTTCATCTATAAATTAAAATTTGCTGAAATTTTATTTACCCTCAGGCCATCCAAGTTGGACATGAAATTGTTTTTTCATCGGAAAAGATTTAGAGAACTGCAGTGAATGGGTGCCGTTAGAATGAGAGTCCAAACAGCTGATAAAAACATCACAATAATCCACAAGTAATCCACACCACTCCAGGCCATCAATTAATGTCTTGTGAAGTGAAAAGCTGCATGTCAAAAACAAATATGTCCATAATCTATAATATTTTTCTAGTGAAAATGCCATTTTATCTGAATCAGGAGAGAAAAATGCACAGATCAAGCACTGTTAACAAGCAAAAACAGTTCAAAACAAACATGTTGGTAGATTTTGATGTGAGTGGACAACAGAGGACGGAGAAAGCATTATTATGAATTATGGACTTATATTTTGTCCAAAAGTAATGGTTTAAAGTTAAAAACACCTTAATAATGGATCTCTTTCTTATAAACACACATATTTTCATTTCACATTAATTGGTGGACTGGAGTGATGTGGATTACTTGTGGATTATTGTGATGTTTTTATCAGCTGTTTGGACTCTCATTCTGATGGCACCCATTTACTGCAAAGGATCCATTGGTGAGCAAGTGATGCAATGCTAAATTCCTCTAAATGTTTTCTGAGGAAGAAACAAACGCTTGTACATTTTAAATGATTCAAGAGTGAGTAAATTGTCAGCAAATCTTCATTTTGGAGTGAATTATTGTACTGAAATTTAAAATGGTTATACTGTGAAATTTCCCCCCTGCAGATTCTGACTATGTTTGAAGAGAACTATCCAGAGAGCCTAAAAAAGGTGCTTTTAATCAAAGGTAAGTAATTGTTGCACCAGTTAAATTACATCACTGCTTATTAATAAGCTTATCTGAATTCTTTTAAAGGGATTGTTCACCCAAACATGAAAATGTAATGTTTAACTGTTTACCCCCAGGCCATCCAAGATGTAGTCAAAGTCAAAGTCAAAAGTCAAAGTCAACTTTATTGTCAATTCTGCTATATGTACTGGACATACAGAGAGTTGAAATTGTGTTACTCTCAGACCCTAGGTGCATACACGTAACATTAAATAAAAATACAAATAAATACAATTATACATATAATATATAAAAAAACAAAAACAATATACAAGTAAGGGCACATGGCACAGTGCAAACAGTGCAAACCGGTAGGTGACTTTGTTTCTTCAGTAGAACAAAAAGAACATTTTTAACTCAAACCGTTGCAGTCTGTCAGTCATATAATGGCAGTCAATGGGACCCACAGCCTTGAGTGTCAAAAAAACATACACAGACAAAACCAAATTAAACCCTGCGGCTCGTGACGAAACATTGAGGTCCTAAGACTCACTGAACAATATTTATATAGTTTTTTACCTCGGATCCACCGCAATGTCCAACTGTCCTTCTATGTCTGGCATAGTAGACGTATGCATGGAAGCGGTCTGTCGTGCGTATACGTCACATTGTGTACACAGTGCAGAAAGATTGTGGGTACGACGGCTACTCAAAATGGTAATTACTTGTGCTTATCCTAATTGTTGCAACTGATTAAAAACTAAAAGATTACATTTGATTGCGTGAACTCATCCGGCAGTGTTGACTTATTACCGACTCCCAACTTTTGAGCCTGATTGATTGAAGTTATGGTTGCTTGCTTTTTAGATACTGCGGTGTAAAAATACTGTTCAGTTTCTTGCACAGACCTATTGTTTGAGATCTTAAGACCCCTATGTATTGTCACAAGTCGCAGGGTTTAATTTGGTTTTGTCTGTGTATTTTTTTTTTTGACTCTCAAAGCTGTAGAGCCCATTGACTGCCATTGTATGACTGACAGACTGCGGTTTGAGTTAAAACATTTTGTTTGTTTTCTACTGAAGAAACAAAGTACCTTCATCTTGGATGCCCTGGGGGTAAGCAGATAAACATCAAATTTTCATTTTTTGGGTGAACTATCCCTTTAATAATAATTTTTTTCTTTCTACAGCCCCTAAACTCTTCCCTATTGCATATAACTTGGTCAAACACTTCTTGCGTGAGGAAACAAGGCAGAAGATTGCTGTGCTGGGTTGTAAGTTGTCTTATTAGTACAGTTTGCTAAGCCAAACATTATAATACTGTTGACTTTGGTGTGTAACTCATCCTGCATGCATGACACCTCAAGAATGACCATTTCTCTTGTGATATTCAACTTTCAGCCAACTGGAAAGAGGTGTTGAAGAACTATGTGGATGCAGATCAGTTACCTGCGGTTTACGGGGGATCCATGACTGATCCTGATGGAAACCCTCTCTGTAAGACCATGGTGAGGTTTACTAGTAAACAAGACATCAAGATTCTTGCTACCATTCAGGTTCAGGGTCAGTAAGATCACAGTATTGATAATAATAATGTTTATTTAGCAGCAAATCAGTATATTATAATGATTTCTGAAGGATCATGTGACACTGAAGACTGGAGAATGATGCTGAAAAGTTAGCGTTGCATCACAGAAATAAATTACAATTTAAATATTCAAATAAAAAACAGCTATTTTAAATAATAATATTTCACAATATTACCGTTTTTTCTGTATTTCTGATTAAATAAATGCAGCCTTGGTGAGCATAAGAGTCTTACTGACCCCAAACTTTTGAATAAAAATCCATTCAGAATACCAATATTTAGTTGTCTTTGTTTATCTGACGTCTTCCTCGCAGTTACGTTATGGTGGCGTAGTACCAAAGTCGTACTATGTACGTGAGTCTATCAAAGTGAAGTATGACCAATGCATCACAATTAGCCGTGGCTCCTCATACCAGCTAGATTATGAGGTACTCTTTCCAAACTGTGTACTACGGTAGGTACAATTTCTAAGTTCTATTAGGTTTTGCATAATTGTTTAGTAAAATAGCATGTGTTATACTCCATATGTATGTTACTATTGCATTTTGAGCCTCTTTTTTAGAGGTACATTGTTTTTCTTTCTCAATCTAGATGGCAGTTTGCAAGTGAGGGGTCTGATATCGGTTTTGGACTTTTCCTGAAGGCAAAAGGGAATGAGCCAAAGAAAGTGGAAGCCATGCAGGCAATACTGCCCACCGAACGTTACAATTCCCACCTAGTTCCAGAAGATGGATCCTACACCTGTGAGGAACCAGGCATATGTATGTGTTTTGAATTTGACATTTGAGTTTATTATGGAAGCTTGTTTCCACCATGGAATAAAATCAAAAGGTACACTACCAGTCAAAAGTTTTGGAACAGTAAGATTTTGAATGTTTTTTTTTTTTAAATACAGCAAAAGCAGTGAAAAGCAATAATATTGTGAAATATTTTTACTATTTAAAATTACTGCTTTCTATTTGAATATATTTTCGAGTGTGATTTATTCCTGTGATCAAAGCTGAATTTTCCACATCATTACTCCAGTTTTCAGTGTCACATTATCCTTCAGAAATCATTCTAATATTTGCTGTTTAAGAAACATTGTATTATTATTATTATGAATATTCAAAACAATTAAGTACATTTGTTCAGGATTTTTTAATAAATGGAAAGATCCAAAGATCATCATTTATCTGAAATAAGAAGCTTTTGTAACATTATACACTATATAATTCATATTTTTATAAGGTTATAGAAATTAATACTTTTATTTATCAAGGACGCTTTAAAATTATCAAAAGTGATGATAAAGACATTTATAACATTACAAAAGATTTCTATTTCAGATAAATGCTGTTCTACTGAGCTTTCTATTCATCAAATAAACCTGAAAAAATTAAACTGACTGTTTTCAACATAATAATAAATGTTTTTGAGCATCAAATCAGAATATTAGAATGATTTCTGAAGGATGATGTGACTGAAGTAAACTAAAAATTCAGCTTTGAATTACAGAAATAAAATACATTTTACAATATATTCAAATAGAAAACAGTAAAAATATTTTAAAATGTTACTGTTTTTGCTGTGCTTTGTATCAAATAAATGCAGGCTTGGTGAGCAGAAGAGACTTCTTTAAAAAACATTAAAAATCTTACTGTTCAAAAACTTTTGACTGGTAGTGTAATTGCATCTTTTTTGTCTCACAATTCAGACTTTTCCTCAAAATTCGGAGAATTGCGAGATATAAAGTCAGAATTGTGACATATAAACACGAAACAAGTGAGATAAAAAAAGTTGCAGTTACAGTTTTTATTTTTTTATCCTGTGGCAGAAGCTATAGTTTCAAAGTTTTTGGTGCTATTCCAGTTATTTATAATGATATATGCTGATAACAACCTCTTTTTCTCTGCAGATGTGGTCCGGTTTGACAATACTTATAGTGTACTTCATTCAAAGAAGGTCAGCTTCACTGTAGACGTGCTTCTACCTGAAGGACAAACAGGAAAACAAGCATAAAACTCAAATGGAATCAGACTAACCATTATCATTAGATAAGATCACTCATGTCCTTCCATTACCGCTAAAACCATGCACACTGTTCAAACACGAGAATCAGAAGTGTTAGATTAGTGTTTTTTAATTTCAAAGTTTTGAATTATGCTCTAGTAAACAACTTATTATAGATAATTATGAAAAGCAATTGTACGCAAGCAGTTCCTAAAGGATGTTGTATGAACCGTTTAGTATTTGAATTACAATTGTGTATGACAAATGCAAGCAGTGTAGACTGATGAGGACTGTAAAGTATAAAATATTTGACCCTAGAGTACAAAACCTGTTTTATGCATCATAGATACAACTATTTGAATATCAGGAATCTGAGGGTGCAAAAAAATCTAATTCTTGAGAAAATTGCCTTTAAAGTTGTCCAAATTAAGTTAATCAAAAATTACGTTTTGGTATATTTACAGTAGGAAATTTACAAAATATCTTCATGGAACATGATCTTTACCTAATATAATGATTTTTGGCATAAAAGAAAAATGGTTTTGTGGTCCAGTGTCACATATTTCCTTAATATGAAATAACTGTGAATCTGGACTATTGAGAATATATCTCAATGAATATGACACTGAATCACAGCAATTATAATCATGTTAACACATTTCATGGGTAAATCCTGTTGTAGTAGCACGATTGTATTAATCGTTGCAATATTTAGTTATTGCAGCCACTTCTATTTTTATAAATGTGCACATAATTATGCACTAATCTGAGAATAAAATGCATTTATGAAAACACACAATTGTTGACGAGTTGATGTTTATTTGTAACTCTAGAGGACGCACTTGCATCACATTTTACCGAGGACGAAATGCAGTGTTCAATAGACACTACGACATTGATTTTGAACGCTTTCATAAACAACAAATCCACTGATTTATAACATTATGGCAATTTACTGCCGTTTATTTATTTACATTTCATTTCTATTTAAACATAATGATAATATTTATTATACAGATTTTCACTTATAAGCTAAAATGTGTAAATCGTGATTATTCACGGGCCATAGTTAAACAACTAAGATTGAAATGTATTTTAATTGTCATCAAAGTACTGCCAAAAATGATTATGATTTATGATTTTATTAAAAATGTAATTTATCATTTTGTGCTGAAATTCACCACTGTGTTTTGAACTGAACAAGACTCGTGCTATTACATAACATCACGAGCTACTACACTGTGCCACAAGCAAATAATAAATTAAGACGGCAGAAAATATATACATATGTATATAATATCATTTTTAATCGTAAACCTGATAGATACCTAAATCTATTTGAATTTATTAGCACACTTTATCATAAATAATTACCTTTTTTCCCATGAGACGTTTATCTTTAAAGCCCGAACGTTATATATTTTAAATATGTACTTCTCACATAACAGTTGTTTAATTCAAAAATGATTCCTAATCGTTTCCACTATATTAAAAGTGGGCGTTGCGCAATTTTGCATTATTCAAATGAGGGGGCGTGGTCCGCGTGTGGCAGCGATGACGTGACGTAAGGTCCAGCCTTGCGGAGAGAGCGCAACAAACATGGCGACAGAGCGGAGCGGACAGGGGTGTCTTCTAACTTTCATCGTGTTCCTCTGGAGCTCTGTCGGCGGGCGAACCGAGACGTCGAGCCACGCTTCCAGCAGCCAGATCCTGGGCATGCGGCTGGAGAGGAGCGACAAAGCGGCCAGCACGACGGAGGACGGGCTCATCCAGATAACGGAGGAGAGCAGCGTCCTGCTCAGGTTTTATGGGGTGCACCTGAGCCCGGACGCAGCATCCCACATCAGGTTCACGGAGTATGTGGACACAGAGGACAGTGACGCGTTAAACAGGACTTGTGAGGATTTCACCAAAGACCTGAGCATCAACACTTACATGAACGTGAGCAACAGAGGGACTTCAGGTCTGGTGAGTGTGTATGTAAAACCACTACGTAAAAGTGAACGAGAAAAGACCTACAGCTTATGTGTCAGGCAGGGTTTGGGGGGCAAATGGGTCCAGCTGGGTGAAAATGATGGGAGACTGGTGGTTGTTGAGGAGAAGGAATCTCTTTTACCACTTTGGCTTCAAATCATCCTGGTTACAGGGTTGCTTGCGCTGTCTGGCATGTTCAGCGGACTCAATCTGGGGCTCATGGCGTTGGATCCAATGGAGCTTCGCATTGTGCAGAGTTGTGGAACTAATAAGGAAAAGAAGTATGCGCGGAAGATCGAACCCATTCGAAGCAAGGGCAACTATCTGCTTTGCTCCTTATTGTTGGGTAATGTGCTGGTCAACACAACTTTGACAATCCTGCTAGATGATTTGATTGGGTCAGGGTTGGGAGCCGTGGCGGCATCAACCGTTGGCATTGTCATATTTGGGGAAATCGTGCCACAGGCACTCTGCTCGCGCCACGGCTTGGCCGTAGGAGCCAACACCATCGTGTTGACCAAATTTTTCATGCTCCTGACCTTCCCATTGTCATTCCCCGTCAGTAAGCTCTTGGACTGCATTCTCGGGCAGGAAATCGGCACCGTCTACAACCGTGAGAAGTTGGTGGGGATGCTGAAGGTCACCGAACCCTACAACGACCTGGACAAGGAGGAGCTGAACATCATACAAGGCGCTCTGGAGCTCAGAACCAAGACGGTTGAGGACGTGATGACGCCACTGAGCAACTGCTTCATGATTCACACAGACGCCGTGCTTGACTTCAACACCATGTCTGAGATCATGGAAAGCGGCTACACACGGATACCCGTGTATGACACCGAGCGCTCCAATATTGTGGACATCCTGTACGTCAAAGACCTGGCCTTTGTTGACCCCGACGACAGCACCACGCTTAAAACGGTCACCAAGTTCTACAACCACCCGGTGCATTTCGTCTTCCACGACACTAAGTTGGATGCCATGCTGGAGGAGTTTAAAAAAGGTTAGTGGTTGTTTTATGTATATTCTGAGTCTTGAAAGTTTGAACAGAACGTGCTGTGCTCAGAGGAAGCAAAGGCTTTGGCTTCATGCCGTTCTTTTCATCCTCCTATTGATTATGATGGGTGCTCAGACTCCCCCTGAGAGCTGAATCGATAACCATATGCTCCCTGTATCAGCCTCCGATCAATGTGAAGCTCTTCTAGAAAAAGGCAGAGGAATCCCATGCTGCCAAATGCACCTGATACTCATAAAAAAATACACCCCATCATCCGGTCCACCAGAGTTTGATGTTTTGCCACTTTTACCTTCAGATTTGTGGACGTAACCCACTATAAAAAATGTTGTGTTGCCTTTAATATTCTGTTAAGTGTTAAAGAGAAATAAAACTTTATTGTAAAGTACAACACTTCCACAGCATGTATTAATCTTAGTTAATGTTAATTGCAACATTTACTAAAGCATTATTAATATCAAAGTTGTATCTGGTTCTATTAGTAAGTGCACTGTGAACTAACTTGGATAGATATCATTAATAAAGGTTAATAAATGCTGTAAAAATCTACTGCTTATTGATAGTTCATCTGTGTTGAGTTATTATAGTTTGCTAAAATGAAAACCTTAAACACTAAAATGAAAATAATTAAAAAAAAAATTGTAACTTTGTACTGAAACATTAACTAGAATAAAATGAAATAGGGAAAAAAAATCAGCTAGTAGTCAAGGCAACATTTCTCAAGTTCACAAGTTATCTTTTACTAAAATAACTAAACTTAACTGAAATAACTAAATGTGAAATAAAAAATATAAACATTTTATTTATGT
>NC_133383.1:7240047-7264838 GCF_049309525.1 Garra rufa | reverse complement strand
ATTATAATACAAGTAAAATTTTTAGTAATGTTGTCTTTTTAGTAGCTAAATATATATACTCAACATATTACTAAAAATATAAGACAATTAAATATTACTACAAATGTAATTAAATTAAAATTATAACTACTATTAATAAATGTTTAGTTTATATGATTTATGATTGATATTAAAATAATTAAAAACATTTTCATAACTTTCACAACATACGGGCTGTCAAACAATTCATCACAATTAATAACATCCAAAATAAAAAATTTCTAAAAACACACCCATGTATATTTTTACAAAAATATTTATATGCACATGTATTTATACTTGTATATAATTTAGATTATTTATAATAATTATATATTAATATATACATGTATGTATGTGTATTTTTTATGTATGTAAACATAAACTTTTTATTTTGGATGCGATTAATCGTTTGACAGCCTTAAATTAAAATAAAAACTAATATTAAAAAATGTGTAGTCTATATCATTTATAAATATGAATTTAAAAAATCTGTAATAGTATCTCAGGGATACTAAAATAGCACTGAATATATCTTAAATGCAACAAAAATAATAAAAGTGTCTGCCGAATACATAAAGTGTTTTATTCCACCTTGACTTTATTCACTTTATTGATTACACTGGTATGATTTTTTTTTGTCCAAACTGTTGAAGCACATTATAAAAAACAGTGTGTGTATCCATAATAATGTTATGTTAATGATGAGTTGAATGGGTGGTGTTTTGAAATGATTGGCGGTTCGAAGTTCCTCCCACTGTATTTTTCATCTCCCAATCACTGCAGCACTGCAGAGGTGCCACAGAGGGACAAAAGCAATGTGACAGCCACTGTATTGTCCAGAACGTCAACTCAGGACATTTGCTTTTTGCTGCATTTGATGATAAATTTGTAGAATCTCTTCGTGCATTATTCAAATGCATTTTACAATTTGTTTAAAATGAGCTCCACTGAGATATGAATGTATGTAAATACGCTTATGAGTATGCAAATAAGTAAATGTGATCTCTCAGGAGCACTGGAGTGCATCTCAGCGAGAAAAATATTAGCTCTTATAAGCAGTCTGCTTGTCTGATGCTTTTTTTAAATAAAAAATACGGCTTGATCTTGTACTCTACATAAAAAAATCTGCATATTTCCTTTATTTAAGATTATTAGGGATATATTATATCACATTACCCTTATTTATTATTATTATTTTATAATAGTGTTATTTAGGCATAGTGTTAGTGATTTGAACAAAAAGGTTTTAAACTTGTTTAGGATTACGAGTCTGAATTGGCCGATTTTGAAAAATACAATACCAGTCAAAAGTTTTTGAACAGTAAGATTTTTAATGTTTTGTTTTTAAAAGTCTCTTCTGCTCACCAAACCTGCATTTATTTGATCTAAAGTACAGCGAGATAGTAATATTGTGAAATATTTTTACTATTTAAAATAACTGCTTTCTATTTGAATATATTTTAAAATATAATTTATTCCTCTGATTTCAAAGCTGAATTTTTAGCATTATTACTCCAGTCTTCAGTGCCACATGATCCTTCAGAAATCATTTTAATATGCTGATTTGCTTTTTAAGAAACATTTATTATTAATATTATTATCATCATCAATATTTAAAACAGAAAAGTACGTTTTTTCAGGATTCTTTGATGAATAGAAAAATCCAAAGATCAGCATTTATCTAAAAAAAAAAAAAGTAACATTATACACTACCATTCAAACGCTTGGAGTCAGTATATTTTTTTTTAATAGAAATTAATACTTTTATTTAGCAAGGATGCTTTAAATTGATCAAAAGTGATGATAACGACATTTATAACGTTAAATGATTTCTATTTCAGATAAATGCTGTTCTTCTGAACTTTCTATTCATCAAAGAAACCTGAAAAAAAAATCTACTCAGCTATTTTCAGCATAATAATAAATGTTTTTGAGCAGCAAATCAGCATATTACAATGATTTCTTAAGGATCATGTGAGACTGAAGACTGGAGTAATGATGCTGAAAATTTTGCTTTGAAATCACAGGAATAAATTACATTTTAAAATATATTAAAATACGTATAAAATAGTTATTTTAAATAGTACAAATATTTAAAAATGTTACTGTTTTTGCTGTACTTTGGATCAAATAAATGCTTCTAAAAACTTCTTTAAAAAACCTTTAAAAATGTTACTGTCAACTGGTAGTGTACATGATTTAATTCCAGATTTTACCTATTTTTTTTAGCTTTAGTGGGGAAAACATGCATTAACATAACAGAAAATAATTGTTTGTCAGCATCGGTCAGAAATTTTATACAGATTCATCCATTTATTTTGGTTCAGATTTGAGCTTTTAAGTGTTGCACAAATTCAATATCATTAAAGTTGATTTTGCAGCATTTTCAGCTTCCCTTCTTAACTTCAAATGCTGTCAAAGCGTCTTCTGCTCCTTCCTTTTTCCTTTCTTTTTCTAATCCCCAGACATCTTCGTCATTTCCCCGTCCTAAGCTCTTTTCGCTCTAAGTTTAGTAGCACTTCTGATCTGACTCTCCTTCGGCTCCAAACACGCAGCGTTAATGGTGCCGTATTGCTTAAATGCTTATGATTGATCCGGGCCTTCAGTTAAAACAAGATGATGAATAATTCATGGGGTTTTCAGACTGCAGTGATAATACAGCTCATTAATATGCATGTCCATGCAGTGCTTCTGTATGAATATGGTTTGAATTATTCTGCTACACTCACTCAGTGGGTTTCCCATCCTGGTGTGAACTAGATCGTTGTTAAATAACTATTCAACAGCCATTCAGTTTGCAATTACAGCACTCGGTTCATTTAATTCCCCATTTTGCCAGTGTTCAACATGTTTAGTCAGAGATTTTTGGCTCTGTTCACAGGTAAATCCCACTTGGCCATCGTTCAGAAGGTGAATAATGAGGGCGAAGGAGATCCGTTCTACGAAGTTCTGGGTCTGGTCACGCTGGAGGATGTTATCGAGGAGATCATCAAATCTGAGATCCTGGATGAGTCTGATCTCTACAGTACGTTCATGCTAGTGATTTTCTTGCTTGTTTTTGAAATTTCCTTGATATGTGACCCTGGACCACTAAACCAGTCATAAGTAGCACAGGTATATTTGTAGTTTTCTTTCATGCCAAAAATCATTAGGATATTATGTAAACATCATATTCCATGAAGATATTTAGTAAACGTCCTACTGTACATTTATCAAAACTTAATTTTGGATTAGTAATATGCATTGCTAAAAACTTCTTCTCAATATTTAGATTTTTTTGCACCCTCATATTTCAGATTTTCAAATAGTTGTATCTTGGCCAGATATTGTCCTATCCTAACAAATCATACATCAATGAAAATCTTATTGACCTCAATTTCAAAAACTAAAATGTTAGTTGAATTTATAAAAATGACCCAGTTCAAAAGTTTTCATACACTTGATTCTAATACTGTGTTCTAACCTGAATGATCCCCAGCTGTGTTTTTTTGTTTTGCTTAGTGATAGTTGTTCATGAGTCCCTTGTTTGTCCTGAACTGTTAAACTGCCTGCTGTTCTTCAGAAAAATCCTTCAGGTCCCACAAATCTTTAGGTTTCCCAGCATTTTTTTGTATTTGAACCCTTTCCAAACAATGACTGTATGATTTTGAGATCCATCTTTTCACACTGAGGACAACTGAGGGACTCATATGCAACTATTACAGAAGGTTCAAACACTCACTGATGCTTCAGAAGGAAAATTGATGCAAATGAGTTCCTCAGTTGTCCTCAGTGTGACAAGATGCATCTTAAAATCATAGTCATTTTATGCCAAAATTCATTAGGGTATTAAGTAAAGATCATGTTCCATTAAGATATTTAGTAAATTTCCTACTGTACATTTATCAAAACTTAATTTGTGATTAGTAATATGCATTGCTAAGATTTTTTGCACCCTCTTATTGTAGATTTTCAAATAGTTGTATCTCAGCCAGATATTGTCCTATCCTAACAAACCATACATCAATGGAAATCTAATTTATTTATAAATATTTCAAAAACTTGACCCTTATGACTGGTTTTGTGGTCCAGGCTTAGATTATTGGTGCCAATGGTTTTAATTATCTACTTTGAATGCTTTTGGGCAACAAGTTGAGTGGTTAATGGCTTTTTTACCTTCTAGCTGACAATCGTAACAGAAAGAAAGTAGATCCCAACAAGAACAAGAGGGACTTTTCTGCTTTCAAACATGAGAGCGAATCCAAAGTCAAGATATCCCCACAACTAATGCTAGCAGCACATCGTTTCCTCGCTACTGGTGAGCTGTTGCATCTATGAGACACCTCAGTCTTTGAGCGTTTGCTATTGTGAATAACCCCTGATTTTTAACACTCCACGTCTTTCCATAGAGGTGAGCCTTTTCAGTTCGCTCCAGATTTCCGACAAGATCTTACTGCGAATCCTCAGGCACCCAGATGTCATTCAGGAGATCAAGTTCAACGAGAACGACAAGCGCTCACAACAGCACTATTTATATCAGCGCGGAAAACCTGTCGACTTTTTCGTCCTCCTCCTTCAGGTAAGTAAAACTGATGCGTGGAGAATTCAGCGGAAAGCTCTGTAGACTTTGGCAGAGTTTGAACACCCACAAATATCCACTCATCTCCCCTGTGTGTGTTATTAAATATTTAGCTTGGTTTAAAAATGCTGTCAGCTACCAGTAAATGCGGCAAAACAGAACAGAAAGTGTGCTAATTCCTTAATAATCATTCAAATGTGAATTGTGCTTGCTATGGGAAATATCACTATTACTGTTGCTTAGACTGTTCAAATTAAACTGAAATGTTTGCTGACTTAAACCATGTGGCTTACTTACTGTAAATGATCAGGTTTATGATTTTCATGTGAGGCAAGATCAATAGAAAATAGACTACCATTCAACAGTTTGGAATCAGTAAGATTTGTAATGTTTTTTAATGGTTATATTCATTCATGTGGTGGCAAAGCTCAAATAATCAGGAAGAAAAAAGTATCACAGGTTCCCAAAAAAATATTAAGCAGTGCAACTGTTTTCAACATTGATAATAAATCAGCATATTAGAATGATTTCTGAAGAATCATGTGACACCGAAGAATGGAGGAATGATGCTGAAAATTCAGTTTTGCATCACAGGAATAAATTAAATGTAAAAGTATATTAAAATAGCAAATTAGTATTTTAAATTGTAAAGTGCATGTATGTATGTATGTATGTATGTATGTATGTATATATATATATATATATATATATATATTTATTTATTTATTTATTTATATTTTTTTTTTTTTTTTTTTTTTTTTTTATAATTGAATGATGGTCATTTGTTGGTAACACTTTACTGTAAGGTTTAATTTGTGACATTAATGTTGACATTACTTAATTGACAATGAACAGACAGTATTTATTAATCTAGGCTAATTTACAGTTGAGATCAAAAGTTTACATTTCCCTTTCAGAATCTGCAAAATGTTCACTATTTTACCAAAATAAGAGGGATCATACAAAATGCATGTTATTGTTTATTTAGTACTGAACTGAGTAAGATATTCCATGTAGTCCACACGAGAAAATAATAGTTGAATTTATAAAAATTAACCTGTTCAAAAGTTTACATACACTTGATTCCTAATACTGTATTGTTACCTGAATGATACACAACTGTTTTTTTTTTTTTCTTGTTTAGTGATAGTTGTTCATGAGTCCCTTGTTTGCCCTGAACAGTTAAACTGCCTGCTGTTATTCAGGAAAATCTTTCAGGTCAAGGGACTTATAAACAACTATCACTAAATAAAACAAACAAAACAAAAAACACAGCTGTGAATTATACAGGTAACAACACAGTATTAAGAATCAAGGGGATGTAAACTTTTAAACATAGTCCTCAAAAGAAAATAATTGTTGAATTAATAGAAATGACCGTATGTAAACATCTTTTATGTGAAATATCTTATTTAGGTCAGTACTTAATAAACAGTAACATGCATTTTGTATGATCCTTCTGATTTTGTTCAAATTTGGTAAAAGATTCTGAAAGGGGGGTGTAAACTTTTGGCCTCAACTGTATATCTCTGTTAATAAATAGTTTGTTCATTATGCATTATATAACGCTAATTTATACTTGAAACTTGAAATCATAAAAATGTGTTAGTATATGCAGAAATGAGCTTAACCTAGATTGTTAAAAAATTCCTCAGTTTTGCATTGAAGGAGGGTCTGGTTCATATTTGGAAAATCACAGAGACTTGAGGATGGACTATTTTGATCTGAGCCAGATCACCCTAGCAACTGCATAGTAACACCCTGGCAGCATCATTGTGTTGACTTGGACAAGCATGTCTCATGGTAATAATATAACCTTTTTTAATAATGAATTGCCTAGTACTGTTTCACTGCATCCGAGAATTTGGGAGATTTAAGAGAAAGAGAAAAGGTCAGACAAGTAGCCTGTTCCCCAGGGCTGGTACCATGTGATTCACCCAATCTGTAACCCCTCACCATTTGACCTTGTGCTGGGGTCTCACTCCCCATGACATTGCTCCAGGGATGCCGGTTGTACATCCGTCCACAAATATCTCTCTCTCTCTGCCTGTCATTGGTCAGAATTTTGAGTAGAGGATTAGATGTGTCTAAAAATAGACCAGATTTTTCTGAAGAAAACACGAGTGGTGCTTTTCTGTGCAAAACTCACTGCAGTGATGCCAGGATGTTATCATTGCTGTGTGGTTGTTTTGTGGTGTTGCAAAGACTTAGACTAGTCTAGTGACTTAGAACGCCATAACGACCACATGGCAATGCCTTGGCAGCCACCTAGAACTTCTTGTTCAAATATACTGATTTTAGTTTCATATTGTTTTTATTTTTTTGATTAAAATATATTTAAAGAATAGTTATGATCCATTTACTACCACTTTTTGAGCATAGACTTAAACTCTCATAAATCTTGAATGCATGGGAGTGCATCTTTAAGCCCTATGAATCCAGTCATAAAAATGGAATTTACTGTATAACGTAGAATGTCATGGAATTTGCCAAATTTGCGATAAATAATTAAATCTAAATGCTATATGGCTATATGAATCCTGCATGTTCTGCATGTTAATGAATGGCACAGACGTGCAGTTTTGTTTACTACACACATACTGAATCGCATGTGCAGTGTTTTTAGCCTCTGCTGTTTCTCAGTACATAAACGATCTCAAGAACTGCTCTGAGAGTTTCTTCATAGGCATTTACCATTTCTTTTTAAAAAACTATCATCATATATGAACAGAAACTTCACAGCAAGCTGTCAAAATTAAAAGTTTGGTTTAACTTGAAGAAAGGGTGACAGAAAAAATAGTACTTAATGTAATGATAGTACTACTAATTATAAACTTATTATTGAAACATTATTTTAAAGGAGTATTTACCAGAAGAAAATATTTACCAGAATTAAATACTGTAAAAATACAGTATTTATATAAAAGTTAAGTTTTTTTCAAATAAAATCAATCAATTAGAGATGTTTTTGAATAGCAATTTTTTTAATGAAATCATTCAAATGGAATCCTCAATTAATAGAAGAGAATTTGGTAAAAATAAAATTGAATTTGAGAAAAAAGGTCTTAAAATTTAATTTTTGTTACACTTTTAATAAATTGCTGTTAAATTGTGTAAGTGTCATGATTTCAGTTAATTAGACATGCTTTTTGTTTAATATTTTTTAATGTAACCATTAAAACACAATATAAAAAATTTAAATGAAAGAAAACAGAATCCAGAAAAATAAAAACAGATTGATAAAATCTTGGCAAATTATTGCTGTAGTAAAATTATTTATTTTTATTTAATTATTTATAATTTATGAGATCTATTTTCCAAAACATGTTTTACTTAAAAACTGCGAGAAAGTCAAAACCAATCTAAAAAAAAAAAAGCTGTGTTCCAAATTTGAAGTTGATATCGCAAAAAAAAAAAAGTAATAGTAAGGTTTTCTTTGGGCACAGTACCAAACGTTTCCACTAGATGAAATTGAATGCACATTTATTTCCAAGTGGTCATTTTTGACCATGAATAGTATAAGTGTGACTGTTTCAAGATAATTTAACCTTTCCAAATCATGTCCATGATTATTTTTAGGTATAGCAAGTTCCAAAACCTTTACCAAGTTTTATACTATTCCGTACCATTCATATACTTTTTTTTTTCAGTCAAAAATGACCAAGTAGCACCAGAGCATTTTCAAGACATTGCAATGCAGTTGCTAGGTGCTTACTGCCACTCTGTCCACTTTACAGTCAAATTTAGATATTACTTGGATCTATCCTTCAATTTGATCAATTTGATTATTATTTTATTTATTTATTTTTGCCTGTTTTATTGTTCGCCAAGCAAAAATTATAAGTCTGATTACTTGGAGAAGTAAAAGCACACCTCTCTGCATAATTTGAGGCATTGTTTGTGGCCGTACACTCTCAGAAAAAAGGTACAAAAGCTGTAACTGCTGCAGTACCTTCACAAAAAGTACAAATATGTACCATTTAGGTACAGTATAGTTCACCTAAAAATGAAATTTTGTAATTAATTACTCAACCCTCATGGCATTCCATATTTATATTTACCACATTAATTATGGAGAGTATCACGATGCATGCACACTCTCAGATTTCATCTAAAATGTCTTCATTTGTGTTCCAAAGATGATCGAAGGTCTTACAGGTTTTGAACGACACGAGGATGAGTAATTATTGACAGTTTCATTTTTGGATGAACTATCCCTTTAAGGTACTAATATTGCACCCTTCAGGGTTCAATAAGGTACAAATGTGTACCTTTTAGAAAGATACTGCCCTAGTGATAGCTTTTGTACCTTTTTTTCTAAGAGAGTAGCACAAACAGCACAAAATGAAACGCATGCAGAGGTTTAATGCTTAGTAATAGAGATTTGAAGTTTGAGCATTATATTGATGCTTTTCTTAGCAAGTACGACTGTTTTAGCGCCGTGTTTTGAGATTGGCACCTCATTGGTGCCCCTCTGCCCTGGTGTCCTGGTGTAGAGTTGCACAGAAGCGACTGTGACCTCACTGTAGGTTTAGCCAGAAGAGGCCCTGGTTCGGACAGGCCTGCCCTTCACTAATTGATCCCTCTTACATAAGAAAGGGATCCTGAACATAGCAGCTCTAATCCCACCCCTTTCTGACAGAAACACACACACACACAATTGAATGCACAACCAATCAAAGCTGTGCACTGTCCGTGCCCTTGTTTTGCGGAACGGTCAAATCAGAGGCGAGATAGATGGAAAGATTCTTGGATGTCCACGCTACAGCAAGCAGATGATACATGTATTCATATTGACTTGTGTTTGAACTTGTATATGGATCAACACAATAGCGTGACCTTTAACCTCTTGCACACTTTCCAGTTGTCTGAATTGAATATATGTGCGGCAGCTTACTTAAGGTGGCTTAAGATTGATGACGGTTAAGGTAGAACGAGCTGTGACAGGTCACAGGGCCGACGTGTCGCACGGGCCCCTGGGGATCAGTAAATCACATCCTGGATTTGCTGTGTGCTCGACGGGGGGTCAGCCAGGACAAGGTTAACCCTTTCAGAACCTCAGTGTGAGTGTTTATCGCAGTCTTAATCATCCCCGCGGCACAATGTCATACGGAGCGCAAGCGCCATGTGTCAGGGAACGTTACGTCACGATGGCCATCAAACCGCACATCTGCTTCAATTCACAAAACTCCTGTGGCTGGTTTACATCTGCTAATTTCTGCCTCTATTTTAATGAGTTTTGAACCTACAGAATTTCAAATGTAAGTAAATGTAAATGTAAGTTCAAAATGATCAAATAATTTATTTAACCTATAATATACAGCTTATTCTAAAACATATTGTAATTGATAATTTCTTATACTTCCATTTAAATTAAAGTATAATAAAGAAAATGTATATTTTATATATATATATATATATATATATATATATATATATAATATATATATATATATATATATATATATATATACAGTGCCTTGCAAAAGTATTCATACCCCTTCATTTTATTTTATTTATTCATAAATTTTATTTATTTTGTTTGTCCACCTGCCTCTTGGGGATTGACCACAAGGGGATTAAGATCTGGGGAGTTTCCAGGCCATGGACCCAAAAATTCAACGTTTTGGTCCCCGAGCCACTTAGTTATCACTTTTGCCTTCTGGCACGGTGCTGGAAAATGCATTGTTCTTCACCAAACTGTTGTTGGATTGTTGGAAGAAGTTGCTGTTGGAGGGTGTTTTAGGTACCATTCTTTATTCATGGCTGTGTTTTGGGCAAAATTGTGAGTGAGCCCACTTCCTTGGATGAGAAGCAACCCCACACATGAATGGTCTCAGGATGCTTTACTGTTGGCATGACACAGGACTGATGGTAGCGCTCACCTTTTCTTCTCCAGACAAGCCTTTTTCCAGATGCCCCAAACAATCGGAAAGAGGCTTCATCGGAGAATATGACTTTGCCCCAGTCCTCAGCAGTCCATTCGCCATACTTTTTGCAGAAGATCAGTCTGTCCCTGATGTTTTTTTTTGGAGAGAAGTGGCTTCTTTGCTGCCCTTCTTGACACCAGGCCATCTTCCAAAAGTCTTGGCCTCACTGTGTGTTCAGATGCGCTCACACCTGCCTGCTGCCATTCCTGAGCAAGCTCTGCACTGGTGGCACTCTGATCCCGCAGCTGAATCCTCTTTAGGAGACCATCCTGGCGCTTGCTGGACTTTCTTGGACGCCCTGAAGCCTTCTTAACAAGAATTGAACCTCTTTCCTTGCAGTTCTTGATGATCCTATAAATTGTTGATTTAGGTGCAATCTTAGTAGCCATAATATCCTTGCCTGTGAAGCCATTTTTATGCAACGCAATGATGGCTGCACGCGTTTCTTTGCAGGTCACCATGGTTAACAATGGAAGAACAATGATTTCAAGCATCACCCTCCTTTTAACATGTCAAGTCTGCCATTCTAACCTATCAGACTGACATAATGATCTCCAGCCTTGTGCTCATCAACATTCTCACCTGAGTTAACAAGACGATTACTGAAATGATCGCAGCAGGTCCTTTAATGACAGCAATGAAATGCAGTGGAAAGTTTTTTTTTTCGGGATCAAGTTAATTTTCATGGCAAAGAAGGACTATGCAATTCATCTGATCACTCTTCATAACATTCTGGAGTATATGCAAATTGCTATTATAAAAACTTAAGCAGCAACTTTTCCAATTTCCAATATTTATGTAATTCTCAACTTTATATATATATACATACATACATACATACATACATATAAAATGTGTCTTATAATACAATAAAAATCTTATAATTTCTTACACTTCTATTTAAATATATTTAAATTAAATTATGAAAATAATAAGTATATTCATACTTTTACAAAGGATTAAAATTTAACAATTCCATTATAATAATAATTACAAATATTTAAAAAAACATTAATATATTTATACTAAATGTGTTAAATGAATAAATATATTAATATTTAATATTTTAGTAATTGAATAATGATGTTTTGGTTGTATTGTATTGTTATATATTAATGTACCTATACTTCTATTTAAATATATTTAAATGAAATTGAGAAAAGAAATATTTTTATGTTTACAAATGATTAATTCCGTAATATATTAATAATTTAAATTATTAGAAAATTATTATATTTATACTTTTAAAATGTTTCAATGTGTTCAGTGAATAAATATATTCAAATTTAATATTTTAGTAATTGAATAATGGTGTTTCAACTTCTAAAAGCAGGTAATTTAAGTTTTAGTAATTAGTGAGTGATGATTTATTGGTAGTATGTTTTTTGTAGCATTATCAACGTTGAAAACATTTTTTGCTGCTTAATATTTCTGTGGAAACCATAATAAATAAATAAACACAATAATTTTTTTAATGAAAATTATAATAATTAATAAAATAATAATAATAAATAATAATAATATATTTATTTATTTTTATGTATTAAATGAATAAATATATTAATTAATATTTTTGTAATTGAATGATGATGCTTTGGCCTTTAAAAACAAGGTAAACCAGGTCTTTATCAAATACGTGACAAATAATAGTGAATTGTTTTTGTTTTAAAATGTATTTTATAATTTCTTATAATTCTATTTAAATATATTTAAATTAAATTGAGAAAATAAATATATTTATACTTTTACAAATTATGAACAATTAATAATTTAATTTAATTATTACAATTATTTCCCAAAAAAATCAGGATTTATTTGAAAGGGAGATCATTTTTAGTATTATAAATGTCTTTACAATCACTTTTGATCAATTTAATACATCTTTGCTAAATGAAAGTATCAATTTCTTTAAATAAAAAATCTTACTGACGTTTTAAACGTCATGAATGTAAAGATAGTACTAGTAGTAGTAGTAGTTCTAGTACTAGTATTTCTGTCAATAATGTTTTACTCTAGTATACAAAAAACACTGTCAACACTATTTTAACACCTTTTTTGTTTTGTGTTATGAAACTTGATTTGGCTCAGATTTGCTGGCGTAACAGAAAGCAGCAAAGTGTCGGCGAGTTTTGTTTGTGTTTGTGAGTGTCTACCTGAATATAGATAACAGAGCAGAGGAGCCTCAGATAGAGTGACAGGATCCGTGTGTCGTGCAATCCGAGTGCCGCAGATCCGGTTACGTTTTTCTGAGAATGAGAGGAAAGCTTGACTCTCCACTGGGGTGGAAAATGGGACAAATATGACGCCTGAGATGTTGGAAAATGTGTGTGTTCGCTCGAATGTGATGTGACACGCGACATGCGCTCTGTCCTGGTTTCAAACTACTGAAAGTACTCACCTCACACTCCTTGTGGGAGTTTCTGTGGGGTTTTGTGTCATTCGTCTTTAATTATGGAGGCGCAACTGGTTGTTCTTCAAGGAAATGGTTAAGGTTTCAAAATAAGATGCTTTTGACTTAAATGATTTGTAAGCATTTTTTTTTAAATGCAGTTTAAAAAAAATTATTTAAGAACAAACCAGTGGGGGAGCGCTTTAGATTTCAGTATCTTGAAGAACAACATGCAAAGCCACAAAGGTTTTATTGACAATGTGTTTATTTGATTATAGGACTGCATTACCGATTATTTTGGTAATCGAGTATTCAGTCGATTATTCTGACATTAATCTAGTAATCGGATAATTAAAATGCATTTTTTTGTGGTAATAAAAATGGACTTAAGCAAACAATAGCCTTCAAAATGACTTAAAATACATATATAATAGCAATGAGGCAATAATAATAATCAGTTCAAATAAAGTATCATATGGTTATTGGACAAAACGATTAAAATACATTAATGCATTACTGAAGCAATTTTAGGATGATTTTATTGAAAATGGCTGAAAAATCATAAATACAACCACTAGTAATATTATTTAATGATTTAATTACTTTTGACCAATAGGTGGCGCTGTTATCAAATCGATGTGGCGTGTTCTGTGCGTGGTGACAATGGCAAACACAAAGTTTGATGTCAATAAAGAGATACAGCCTCTGATGTATTCTGGCATAATGCCTCAAATTTGTTGCATTGCTATACAAAAACTGTTTTGTCTATCAACATAAAATCCATAACTTTTTGTCAACACAGTCTAAAGATGATCTGACTTGATTTTAGTGAAACTGATCAATGGTTGAGTAATCAAGTAAGTTTTTCAACATAAATGAAAATGGCAGACAAAGTTTGGCCGACTATGGAATAATTGTTATTTATGTTGTTGGCATGACCCAATGAATTTTTATTTTGAGACGATTTATTACAAAAGGCTAATGCAATCAAAAGTTATCATCATTTTTGGTAATTTCATCATTAATGGTTAATGAATGGTTTGTCACTTTTGACCAATAGGTGGCGAAGTTACCAAATTGATGTGGCGTGGTCAGTGTGGGGTGAAAATGAATACAAGGTTTGGTGTCAATTTGTCAAAGCCTAACAGAGATACAGCCTAAGATGCAGTTTTGCATGATTACAGCAAATTTGTTAATGTGTTAAACAATAACCGTTTCATGTATCGTCACGAAATCCATAACTTTTTGCCAGCATGGTCTGAAGATGATCTAAGTCAAGTTTGGTGAAAATTGGATCAACGGTCTAGGAGGAGTAAAAAAGTAGGTTTTCAGCATAAATCAATATGGCAGGAAGTTCAGCTGACTATATAATTTTTATGTTACCAGCATGACCCTAGGAATATATAGAGATCACTTTCATTACAAATAGGCCAATTTATGAAAATGTTATTAGCATTTTTTGGAAATTTCTTTAACTTTTGGCCACAAGGTGGTGCTGCCCCCAAAGTTTTTGAGTACTGTCAGAGCATGGTGCTGAAGACACACTAAGATTTATAACGATATGCCAATGCGCGGGAAAATAGGTTTGACTGTTCCACCAAATCTAAAGAGACCAGTTTTATGATTTTTGGCCAAACCATTCAAAAGTTATAAGCTAAAATATAAATTTTTCATATCTACTGACCATTAGGCGGTGCTGCGCCTAAATGGTCCTGGTGGCCTCAGGTCATGGTTGTTATAACATACACCAAGTTTGGTCTCAATATGCCAAACCACTACGGAGATATAGCCTCACATCCATTTTTGCCAGCATCATCTGAAGAGTCTAATTTGGTGAAAATTGGTCTAGAGGAGTTTTAAAAAGTAGGTTTTCAGCATAAATCAAAATGGCGGACAGGAAGTTTAGCTGACTATGACAAAACTAGTATCTATGTTCTTGGCATTGCCCAAGGAATATATTGAGACCAGTTTCATTACTATAGGTCAATTCAAATGTTATTAGCCTTTTTTGAAAATTCTTTATAACTTTTGGCCACAAACCTTTTAAATCCTGTCAGAGCATGGTGCTAAAAACACATACCAAGTTTTGTAATGATATGCCAATGCATTTGTAAAACAGCATTTTTTAAATTTTGTAATGCATTTTATGACAAAATTCAAAATGGCCGACATGGGAAAATGGGTTTGACTCAGCGTGTTCCACAAAAATCTTAAGAGACCATTTTTGTGATTTTTGGCCAAACCATTCAGAAGTTACAAGCAAAAATATCCATTTTACATATCTCCTGATCCATTACGTGCCGCTGGGCCGAAACTGTGCAGCTGGCCTCATGGTCATGGTCAGGAAAAAAAAACTTCTAGACCTTATGGTTCAAAAGGACAAATGGTGGTGCTAGTTTGAGTTAGTTAATGTTAAAACTGTCCTCTATCTATGTGCCAAATTAAACAACTTTCCCACTAGCAGTTACTCGACACGGTCAAAATGAATCGAGGAATCGTGACAGTCCTATTCGATTACATCTTGCAAAGCAGTTCTCATTTATGTGGTTGTCTTTATGATTGTTTCCAAATTATTTGAAATACATATAACACAATGTCCTGCAGACCTGACTTTGATTAATTAAACTAATTAACTCAATGTCTTTCAGGGTCGGGTGGAAGTTGAGGCTGGAAATGAGAATATGAAGTTTGAAACGGGTCCTTTCTCTTATTATGGAGTCATGGCACTGACTACACCATGCCTGGGTGAGTATTTTTGCTTGATTTTGACTGAAGATTGTAAAACATTCCCACTTAAAGAAATAGTTAATTTAAAAGAACAGTCAAACCCAAAAATTAAAATCCTGTTATCATTTACTCACCTGAGTGTCGTTCAAAAACTTTACATTCTTTCTACTGAGGCTTGAAAGCTTCTCAGTCATTATAATTGCATGGAAAAGCAACCTGCGCAGTTTCAGATGAGTAAATGCTGACAGAATTTCTAATGTGATATACATCAGGTTGATTTATGGCACTGATGATGTGTCTGTTGATACCTTTGCTGCCCCAGCTTTAGTTTAAGTGATGGATCTTGTCAGCACTGTGTTTTTTTTAGCCTCCCAGTGCACTTTGTCATGATCTGTCATTGTAAGTTTAGTCTTCTGTATTACATAATAACCCTGGGGCTGCTGTTAGGGGACTAAACGGGACACATTTGACTGCAGGGACATCTGCTGGCTGAGCGTCACTGTGTATAATGATGCTGTCTGATTCTGTTCTTCACCTCCAGCTGTGCCGCAGCCCATCCATGTGCCAAATGTCACATTTATGTGCTTAGTGTGTGTCTAAATGTGTAGCTACGTGTGCTTTGAGAAACATTGCGTAAAAGACGAGGGTTCATGTGACTGATCCGATGGCATTTACTCACCCTCATGTCCTTTCAAAGCTTGTATTTTCTTTCAGCCTTGAAACCCAAAAGAAGACATTAGCAGAATGTCCAAGCTGCTTTTTTCCACATATTGCTAATGGATGGGGATTCATTCATACCATAAAAATCTGCAAAATCCAAGTCTTCCGAAGCCAACCCTATTGTAATTGTTAGAATGGTCACAGATCCGCGATCTCCACTTAAAACCGATCGTGCAGACCAAACCATAAGTCGTTGAGTCTTGAAACTTGGAGGGATGGTAGTACTCACACTGCCTACAACGTGACCAAGGCTCACCACAATCAGTCTAACGGTGGTGCTACAGCGATCAAAAGTACACGTGCAAACTAGTCCTATGTTTTTCGCTCGTTTGGAAACCAGTGCAGAACGATTTTCTGAAGAGTGAATATCAATAATGATAAAAAAAAGTTGAACTTTCGGCTCACCGTCGCAAAGAGCCGACAAAATGTTTGAAAGGGGCAGAGCTAGTTTTAGTAAAATGTCTATAACTCTTGAACAGAATGAGATATCTTCGCCAAACTCAGAACACTTATGTAAGAGATCAATCTGAGGTCACGGAATAAAAATCGCGGAGCTTGGCCACTTGGTGGTACTATAAGAGTGGGAAAAAAACATAAGAATAGCTATAACTGCACAACCATTTGTCCTTTCAACAAGGAAATTGGTGTGCATAGTCTTGGTATATAGTGCCACAGGTGTTTATAAGGACATTTGCGTATCTCAAAAAACATGTCTGCAGTTGGCAAATGAATTTTGAGCACCTGTTAGGTTAACCGATCAGAATTAAACTCTGTGGGCCTGTTTGACTTACGGCCCCAAAGGTCTGAGAGATATTTTAAAGAAATCACATTTCTAAGAGCTTAAACAATTGTATGCTGCAGTTTTTTGCAAATATGCACAATATATTCATATTACACGATAGAACTCGAATCACTGCTGTCAATCAAATTGTTTGTTAAATGATCAAAAGCCTACTTTTGCAATCTAGTCCTAGGTTTCCCGCTCAATCTAGAGAAAAAAAACTGCTGTACAATTCTCTGGACTCTCTAGGTCAATAATTATCAAAAGAAATGTTGAAATGTACCCTTTGGAAAGCTATAAATGGGGTCATTTAGAAAAGGGGCCTGTCCAAATGTACCCAAATACCTATAAATCCTAAACGAAAACTCAAAACTTCATGAAACTGGTTGAGCATATGCGATGAAGGATTCTAAACAAGCATGCAACATTTAATGCAAGTTTGATCAGTCATAAATGTTAAATATCATCAGATTTCTATGGTAAATTATCTGGATTTGCCAAAAAAATAATTGATTTAGGTGGTTACAGCCTGGTAATCGCTGCTTGCAGCTATATATTGAGTTAGATTTTTACAATTAATAATTTGGTTTTCATTTGGTTCTTGAATCCGCTTGAGTCCACTGTTTTATTTTAACAGACCCTAATTTTTGGTCTGTTACTAAAAAAAATTTGTTCAGAATAAAAAGGAAAGTATATGTAGTATGGACCACTTTTACGGTGCTTTTGATTCATTTTTGAAACTTGTTGGCAATGTGAAGTCCATTTTTCTTGCATGTAAAAGAGCAGCTTGGATATTTCGCGAAATATCTACATTTAGGTTCCACTGAAGATAGGAAGTCATACAAGTTTTGGATTATGTCTTTAATGTCACCAGAATATATAAATATTTTCAAAGGCAAGGTTGGTAGCATAGCATTACACCTTCAAAGAAAATCTGATGTTCCCGTAGTGTTTTATAATGAGGGATTTGTACCTTCAGCAGCTCTCAGCAGGATGTTAATGGCGTGTTTAAAGAGCTTCTCTGTCTCTCCTCTGCTCTGGCTCTCTCCCATCCTTCTCAGCTGTCACCCCCCCTCTCTCTCCTTCCGTGGTGTCGCCTCGTCCGCGCCGCCTTTCGCTTAAGAGGTTTTCTCTGTTCTCGCGATTCCCAGGTAAATGCCCTGCATGCTGGGTGCTAACTCAGGGATGTAGGGGTAGCCAACATGGGGGCGGAGTGGGACAGGAGCTAGTTTAAAAGGAAAAATAACCTTTATCACGCTATGACCCCTTGTCCAGCAAGTTCACATTTTATTTATTTATGTGTTTATTTACAGTGGATTCTAAAGCCTGCCTACACAAACAAATTCTAAAATCTAAAGCAATTGAAAATAGTTCAAGTGCAAAATTCATTTTTAGGAAATAGTCAGTATTTTCCAGTTAAATTTGTGCTTGCGTTAATTCAAAACATTCAAAATGTTAAAAATTTTTGACATTGTTGATTTCAAACTTATCACAACTTGTCTTGAAAGGACATGTTCAAATGTGTGCAAGCCTAAATGAGATAAAATTTTAGAAAATAATGCTATTATTTTCTTTCTTTTTTTTTGGTTTATGGTTTGCATTCAGAATAGCTGAAATATAGCATATTGCTTTTACTGTACTGTTATAGTTCTTTTTAGTCCTTTAAATATACAAGAAGAATGCAAAAATCATTATAAAATTGAGAAACGGGCTGAATTTTTATTTTATTGTTTTATTTAGTGAGTTAAAGGTTGTTTCAAAACCTAGACGGCAAATTTAGGCATTGTATGAATTGTACTAAAAAGCAATTTCAGTATTGCATAATAGTTCTATAAAAAATATTTCAATTTCAATTAAAAAAATGCACATGCAAAATATATATGTATATTTTTTTGTTTTAAGTTACAAAGTCAGAATTGTGAGATTTGAATTCACAATTCTGACCTTTTTGTTGCAATTCTGACTTTTTTTTTTTCTATGAATTGGGATAAACTCACAATTGCGAGTTATAAAATCCAATTTTGAGGGTGAAAAAAGACTGGTTAATAAAAGACTGACTTAATAACTCGGAATTGTATGTTATAGAGTCACAATTGCAAGATATTAACTCGCTAATCTTAGAAAAAAATTTCAGTGACATTATATCTCTTAATTCTTACTTTATAACTCGCAATTGCAAGTTTATATCTCACAATTCTGAGAAAAAAATTGCAATTGCAAGAAAAATGTCAGAATTGTGAGATTTAAAAAAAAGTTGCAATTAGTTGTATTTTTTATTCAGTGGCATTCTGTGTATTCCACAGAATACAGTTTGATCATAAAACGTTTATTTTATCCAGTTTTTGTATGCACTATGTACTCATTTTAGTTTTAAGTTCAAATGGAGGCTTGCTGGACTGATTGGCTCTGGCGTTGTCCTCTTAAGCTCAATCTTTAAAGAGCTCTTTTGTTCTAACCACTAACACACTCACCCTGCTGCCTGCGTCAATGCCTGTCCATCACACCTGACCTCCTGCAACTGAACACAACATTCACACCCCCCTGAAGATTCAGTCCTACTCCATTCAGAGTTGCCTTAGTATCAGAATATACTAGAAAACATGCCATGAGCGTTGTGAGGCTTAATGAAGATATATTTGTAATGTCATGATGAAACGGGACCGTTGTTTATTTGGATGAATAAATATATATAATAATACATTATTAGACTGACGAAGTGTTACAGTTGAGGTCAAAAGTTTACATCCGCCTTTCAGAATCTGCAAAATGTTAATTATTTTACCAAAATAAGAGGGATCATACAAAATGCATGTTACTGTTTATTTAATGCTGACCTGACTAAGATATTTCACATTAAAGTCCACAAGAGAAAATAATTAATAAAATGACCCCGAAAAAGTCAAAAGTTTACATATACTTGATTCCTAATACTGAATTACTGACCCACAGCTGTTTGTTTTTTTTTGTTTAGTGGTAGTTGTTCATGAGTCCCTTGTTTGTCCTGAACAGTTAAACTGCCCGCTGTTCTTCTGAAAAATCCTTCAGGTCCCACAGAATCTTTGGTTTTGTGTATTTGAACCCTTTCCAACAAGTACTGTATGATTTTGAGATCCATCTTTTCACACTGAGGACAACTGAGGGACTCATATGCAGCTATTAAAGAAGGTTCAAATGCTAACTGATGCTTCAGAAAGAAAAACGATACAAGAGCCAGGGGGTGAAAACTTTTGAACAAAATGGGGATGCATACATGCAAGACAAAATAAGTTACATTTAATATAAATGTTTTCACCCCCTGTTCTTAATGCATCGTTTTTCTTTCTGAAGCATCAGTGAGCATTTGAACCTTCTATAATTGTTGTATATGAGTCCCTCAGTTGTCCTCAGTGTGAAAAGATGGATCTCAAAATCATACAGTCATTGTTGGACAGGAATCAAAATACTCAAAATGCTGGAGAACCAAAGAATCTGTGGGACCTGAAGGATTTTTCATCAACAACTGTCACTAAACAGCAAAAAAGAGCTGTGGATCATTCAGGTCACAACACAGTATTAAGAATCAAGTTTATGTAAAGTTTTGAACGGGGTCGTTTTTATAAATTCTATTTTTTTTCTCTTGTGACTTTAATGTGAAATATCTTATTCAGGTCAGTAAATAAACAATAGCATGCATTTAGTATGATCCTTCTCATTTTAGTAAAATAATTAACATTTAGCAGATTCTGAAAGGTGGATGTAAACTTTTGACCTCAACTGTAAATACTTGTGGTACAGTGTTATCGTTAACTAAACCTAAAATTAGAAATGTTTTGAACAAAATTAATGTTAACACCAATAAAATAGTATAAAAAAGTGGTATAGGTTAGCTATAACTAAAACTGAAATAATTAAAATTAAATAGACACTTTAGCAATTAAATTGCTAAACATTGACAAAAATGACAATAAAAATAAAAACCAAAAATATTTACAAAATGGCTTTAAAATACTAAAATCACAATCACACTAAAGTCCTACAATTTGAAAACATTCCATGAAGGTTAATATAGCATTTTTTGTTTAATATCTAGGCCTAAAAATATTAACAAACAGCTATGAATTTAAAAATCCACTTTTTTGTACTATCTGTCTTTTATTTTCTTCTATCCAGCTTATTCTTTAATGCGTAAGTAAGCCTGTGGGTGAGACTTACGGTTCATTAATAAATAAAATGTTAATAAATAAAGAACAAACAGTAAAACTGTTTGCACTACAACTATAAGATAATACATTAAAATAATATGGTAAGACACACCAATTTGCAATATCAAGCAGCAGCTGGACGCGATAAAACCGGAAGCCAGAACCGCTTTTGCAGAAGGCCGCCCACTCTTACAGGAAGAAAAAGGTGCTAAAATACGCTATTTGAAAGTTAAAAAACCTATTTTGACCAACGCTGTCGACATAAGTGCAATGAAGTATAGTCAAATACTAAGGCAATTTTCCGATATCACCGAAATTTTGGTGATATCGCTGTGATGATTGGTTTCGTCAGCAACTCTTAATGAAACTGACTAAAAAAAACTACACTGAGAGCACTCGAGCGACATGAAAATACTAGATCACTTCTGTTATTATCAATAAACTTCATGCTGCGTCCCAATTCGCATACTATCCATCCTAAATAGTATTCGAAAATTGAATTAGTATGTCCCAAATCGTAGTATGTTTAAAAAAGTATTCCAAAGATTCCCGGATGGTCTACTACTTAACTTAGGAATTCGAAGTGCGGATCAATGCACACTCTTACGGCTAATATTGCCACATTGCGCGGTGAACAAGGATTCGGTTAGAACTACAAACACGCATAAAAAGTGTTAAAAAAAAACTACAAACATGGAGGATATGCGCGACCAACGGACAGGTAGAGAAAGGGGATTGAGTGATAAATAATCAGTGTGTAACCTGATCAATTTTTTTTAAAGGTTATCCGTGTTATATTTCATGTGCAGCAACATTATGAACTTTTATAATGATAGGTTTGGTCATTAACGTTTAAATGCATAATTATGCAAACACAAGAGTAGTTCTCGGCATGAAAGAATCGTGAAAGAACGTGCCTCTTCATTTTTCTCTAATACGGTAGGAAATTAAATGAAATTAAATGTAACTGTGATGATTGACAGGGCAGTTTAAACAGTGACAGGATTCAGGTAACTAAGCAACAGAGTGTCCCTTAAAGAAGCAGTTATGACGAAGTAGTGTGTCCCAAAGCTTGCCTACTATTCTGCTACAAACTCAAAAGTATGTACTTTTTCTCCACAAAAAGAGTACATACTTTTAGGACATAGTATAAGTAGGCGAATTGGGACACAGCATGCGTGTTTTGCTGTGTAAACGAAATTGATAATAACCGCAGAGTTCTAGTTGATCACACTGCGTCGTTCGCAATGTAAACAGAGAAAAATCTCTCATGTTTGTACTAGTAACCATGTGCTTCTGAGTCAGCTGTGCGTTTTTGTCCGCATCAGTCAGCATTCATTTATTGTCTGTTATGTCGCAGTAAAACCTGTCAAATCCCATGCACAAACACAAGTGCTGCAGTGACTGTTGCAGGTAGTTCATAAAAGCAACTGTAGAGGGCGCTAGAGTATTAACATTACAGTACTGATCCCACAGTAAGAGATAATCAAGGTTATGGACATCCTCTACTCTTTACAGTCACATACTAACGTTATAGTAATGAATAGTACTCTATATTATAATCTATGCTTCTCCAGTGTAACCAAACTAATGCTGCTCATACACAAATGCACGTCTGAAATGACCATCCAATCATTTGCTATAGTCTTTCCATTCGTTTCAAATGTGATGTGAGTTGTTTGTTGCTCCTTGTGTATTGTTGTGCTGTCCCTCTCATCAATGATATCATTTCACTAGTGTTTTATGTCTTTAGACTTGCTACATTTGTGTCTGTGTGATTTCATGGAGTCTTGTTTCATCTGTGTGAGTGTTTGTAAGCAGTCGTGCCGTGACATGAACTGATGGTCTTTCTGTGCGTTCCAGAGTTTCGCTCCCCGTCTCACATGAGCGGTCTGAACCGCTCGGCGTCTCTGAGCTGCACGGAGAGAGTGGACTCGGTGTCCATCAGCGGCAGTAACAGTCAGCTCAATAACAGCCCTGTGGCACAGTACGCCCCTGATTTTAATGTGCGGGCCCTCACTGACCTCCAGTATGTGAAGGTATGTTATGTCTGTAAACAGCCGATAACAACGTTTCAGTCTGGTCTATACACAACTGTGTGTATGACTTAAAAAACAAACCTGGAATATAGCACATGGGTTGTTTGGACTGTTTTTATGATGCTTTTTTCATGCTTGACTTTCTCTTTAATATAAGAAATTGTGTTATATAGGTTTATATGCATTATATATCGGTCACCATGCTCTCTAAATTTAGCATTAGCCATTAAAAAACTGTTTATTTTATTTATGTTTATAGTTTTCATAATTTTAATAATGTCTTAATTTTAGTAAGTTATATCTGAACAGTGAGTGTCTACATTAGAAGCTGTTTTTTAAAAGTTTTTAAAATTTGCATTTAATAAAAAAAAAACAATAAAATGATTAAATATTATTACAATTAAAAACACAGTAAAAGTGTTGCAAAAAATATTATTACATTTAAAAATAAGTCTTTTCTATTTTGAAAATATTTTAAAACATGATTTATTCCTGCGATCCAAATCATTACTACAATCTTTAGTGTCACACGATTCTTTAGAAATTGTAATAATTTAAATTATAATATGTTAATTTGCTGACCAGATATGTAGATAGCGATAAAATATAAATGTATTTAATATATATATATATATATATATATATATATATATATATATATATATATATATAAACAATTTAGCAATTTAATTATAAATTATTTATAAATTATTAATAATTTAATTATAATATGCTAATTTGCTGCTTAGATATATAGATGGCAATAAAATATAAATGTATTTAATATTAGGAAGCATATTATTATTGTTGTTGTTAATAGTTTTTAAATATTTATTTGAGCCAATTTAAAATTAAATATTACAATTTTTATATATATATATATATATATATATATATATATATATTTAATTTTAAATTGGCTCAAATAAATGTACATACACATACATTTTAGTAATTTAGTTAATTATAACTTATTTAGTAATTATTAATTATAAATTATCAAAATTTAGAATTTAATTAGAATATGCTAATTTGCTGCTCAGCGATTAAATATACATTTATTTAATGTTAAGTGGCTTGTTGTTAATAGTTTCAAAATATTTATTTAGGTTTTATATATGTATATATACACACACACAAACACACAATTTTTTTTTAATAATAAATTGATCGAATTTAATAATTATTGTTTTCATTGTTTCATTTTTGTTAATACTAATTTAGACTAAGTTTAAATTTTGAAATATATATTATTGTCGTTGTTTATATATATATATATATATATATATATATATATATATATATATATATATATATATATATATATATATGTTGTTTTTGAAAAAAATATTTGGGTTAAGTTTAATTTTAAAAATTATATATTTAAAATATATATATATTAGTATGTATTACTAATAGTAAATAAATGTTTTGTTGTCATTGCC
>NC_133383.1:7127167-7239547 GCF_049309525.1 Garra rufa | reverse complement strand
TCCCTGCTCAACGACAAAAACAGTCTGTCTAAATGTCGCCCGAGCCACATCCACCCTCACAACCAGTCGCACCTGAACACCAACGCCAACTCCAACTCCAGCCCCGCCCCTCATCCTCGCGGCAACAGCAGCCCGACGCCCCTCCCCAACTCTCACGCGCGTCACATGCACACGTTCACGCACGCGCACACCGAGAGCACCATTTGACGACACTAATCTGGGGCTCGGAGAGCTCCAGAGCTGACCGAACGCGGTCGCACAAGTAGTGTTCTTTCTCTCGATTCGAGAGGACAAAGATGTGTTCAAAAACGTCTTCAAAAAACGTCTTCAACATTGAACGTGTTCTCACTGTGATTTCATGGGCTGCGGGTTCGGCCGACATCGAGGTGTTAAGTTACGCAGACTGTTATGTCTGCTATTGCATGCGGCATATAAGTGTTCAGAATGAGATAAATACCGTTTAAAGGCATTATATAACATTTCAGCAGTATCTAATGTACGAAATGCACTTTTTTATAATGTCTCTGACCAGCGGCACACATTTGTGTGCTGTAGTTTTCTGAGATTTTGAGCATAAGAGCACTTTGAGTCTCATAAGCTATTATTATAGGACTGATCTATCCTTTTAGCACAAAGACAGACAGCTCTGGTCTGGTTTTCCTGCTGTGTAGTACGATATGATTTTGACAGCTTTTTTTCAAAGTCGAAAGCATCAAGCCAAGCAAATTTGGTAAGTGTGGCTATGTGATGTAGCTGTATGTGACGCAATCGTGGCTCTACATGACAAGCGTGAAGGGAAATTCTGTAAATATAGGTGAAATTTGCTGACGCAGATATGGTCTGGAGAACTCCACGTGCTCAAGGCTGTGAGACATTTGTAGCAAAAACAAAAAAAACACATTGAGCATTGACCACTCCAGATCTGTGACATATGATTCAAAATATGATATAATAATTTATTTAAATATAAATATATTTATTTTGTTTGTCTAAATTGGTATGTCTATTTTGTTTTTCATTTTTGACAGAATTATAATTCATTGCCCTGGATGAATCTCACAAAAAAATTATATTTCACAACCAAAAAAATTATTTATACCATTCAAGGATTACCCCACCTCTAGAATAAAAATGTCCTGATATTTACTCACCCCCATTTCATCCAAGATATTCATGTTTTTCGGAAAACATTCCAGGATTTTTCTCCATGTAGTGGACTTCAATGGTGCTCAACAGACTGAAGGTTAAAAATGCAGTTTCAATGCAGCTCTAAAAGATCCCAGCCAAGGAATTAAGGGTATTATCTAGTGAAACGATTGGTCATTTTGTAAAAAAATTCAAATTTATACACTTTTTAACCACAAATGCTCGTCTTGTCTGTGTACTCTGTGAAAAAAATCTCATTTTCTCGGCCAACTTAAAAATCGTCCTACATCGCTGTTTTACCTTTTTTTTTTGTAAAGGGTGTTTGACCTTTATTGACCTATATTTTATTTATTTATTCTTCCCTTCACTTTGTAAACACTGGTTTGGTACTTCTGCAGAAATGTAGGACGATTTTGAAGTTGGAGGAGAAAATGAGATGGGAGTTTTTCGACATACCCTGTATTGAACCAGAGTACACAGAGTATGCATGTGCATCGCAGAGCTAGACAAGATGAGCATTTGAGGTAAAAAAAAAAAAAAAATGTATAAATTGTGTATAAATTGTATTTTTTTTTTTTTTTAGAAAATCAGCTGGGATCGTTTAGAGCCCTTTGAAGCTGCACTGAAACTGCAATTATTAACCTTCAATTCATTGAGCACCATTGAAGTCCACTTTATGAAGGAAACTCCTGGAAAGTTTTCCTCAAAAAACATAATTCCTTTGCACTGAAGAAAGAAAGACATGAACATCTTGGATGACATAGGGGTGAGTAAATTATCAGGAAATTTTTATTTTGGAAGTGGAGTAATCCTTTAAGATTTTTTGTATCATATTATGCTTTGTTTTCAAGAGAATTAAGCCTGTTTTCTTCACAAATTCTCATTTATAACAATGAAATGTTAATTTAAATGATAAAGTTTTAAATCCGTACAAATGCCACCATTTTTCCCTTTATACTAATGAAAATGATAAATAATATCACAAAGCAAACAATTTGAATGCTCCTAACTACATATTGATTTTCATTTTGAATTTGCGGTGAAATATGACCTGAGGTTTTGTAAGATTTATCCAGTTTTTGATCTCAAAGGCTACGACTGTCCATCAAACAACACAAATGCTGATTTCCACCAACATTCCCATCCTCGGAAACAGATGCTTGAACAGAATTCACTGTGAGTGTGAACTGAAGTGAAACTGTACATTCGTTTTGATTTTCATGACTGTTTGCACACTACTGAATTTGAAGTTTATTTGAAGTGAACTGGTTATAGGTTAGTTATAGGAATAGTTCACCCGAAAACTTAAAACTCAGTTAGACCATCTAAAAAAATTGCTCACCAATGGGTCCTTTGCAGTGAATGGGTGCCGTCAGAATGAGAGTCCTAACAGCTGATAAAAACATCACAAAAATCCACTAGTACGACTCCAGTACATCAGTTAACATCTTGTGAAGTCAAAACCTGTTTTTTTTAAAGGAACAAATCCATCAAGATGTTTTAAACAGTCGCTTCCAGCTAAAATATGAGTCTTCTATCTATATTTTCTCTAGTGGGAAAGCCATCTTGCCTAAATCAGGAGAGAACTATGCACAGATCAAACACTGTTTACAGTCCAAAACAGTTCTAAACGAATATCTTGGTGGATTTTGATGTGAGAGGACAACAAGAGATAAACTTTTTCACTGAAAGAAGCGTTATTATATAAATTATGGACACCATTTTAGTGGATTTGTTTCTTATAAACAGGCTGCTTTTCACTTCTCTAGATGTTAACTGTTGGACTGGAGTGCTGTGGATTACTTGCGGACCCTAATTCTGACGGCACCCATTCACTCCAGAGGATTCATTGGTGAGCAAGTGATCCGTTTTTTGATAGGCAAACTAAAGCCTCTTTCCTTGCACTAGTATTAAGGTTTTCTACATCTACTCACAGTCACCATAAAGCCAGTTCTGTCCAGAGATCATGTTTCGGAGGTCACACAGTGATTTTTCCATTGTGTTCCTCTCATGCTGAGCTGACATTAGAAACCGTATTTATTCTGATGTATTCATACTGTAAGTACACTATGCAGTGCATGCATAAAGCTTTCAGTGTTAAAGTGTTCTTTTATTTCATAAAATATAGAAATAGCGTTGTGACGGAGTATTAGAAATAATAACCACTGAGAAGAATAGCATTGGATTATGACTATTTATGTTTTGCTTGTTGAACAGTATGAAGTTGACTTGTATAGTAGGATTTGTAAGTTATGTTTTGTTGCCTTTACGAGAGATTTAAATCTGAAGCAATAACTAGGTCTTGTTTCTTTTTTTAAGATGTTTAATGTATTGCACAGTGGGAGAAGAAATAAGTTGCGTTTTACCTCAGCTGGCATTTTTTGTATGTGAAATCTGACTAGTATTTACTTCAACTGAAACCAAAAGGTGGGCATTGCACGCTCAAAACTCTGTACCGAGGTTAACATGTTATATCACGACCAAAGTTGCAACATGACATGGAATTAAATTTGTGAGTGAACACATCAGCCAAAGCCTTTTGCACTTTGATTTGTCCATTTAATGCCCACGTTTCTCTCTCTTATTGCACAGAAACTCTGTTTGTGAGGAACTAATGAAATTCCTTCAAGCGTGGGGCTGGGATTTCAATCCAGCTCGGGTAATCTGCTTTTAATGTTCCTGAGGAACTCAACGGGAGAGAAACCTCTGTTTGATAACTAGACCACAGTTAGAGATTATAAATGTGTGTTTTCAGAAAATGTTTGCGTTTTCCATTTACTTTTCAGGGTCATGACCTATGTTGACCTTCCAAACAGTTCATGGCATTGTATCTAAGCACACTTTGTTTAGGGTTCACTACACGAAGCGTGAAAACACACACGTCTTCCATTTAAAAGCCATGTGAAATGATTCCATGATGTTTTGTGAGTGGGGTTAGCTTTTTTTTTCATATTTCCTTTATAAAACATCACAACAGACTGTAATTATGATTTTTTTTTTCTCTTAAGTTGCTGTCTTTAAAGGGAAGTGCAAACCAGATGTACTGTACTTGAACACGTATTTAAAGCAATCTGTATATAATATTTTGTATTTCTGTTGAGTTCGTAATTATGTAAATGCTAAATCTAAATATTTCTCTATTAAAACACCTCTTTTGCTCAGTGTGTAGTGACATTGCTTTTATTCCAGTGGCAAACCGTAGGTCAGTGTTGGGTAAATTACTCTTTGAAAAAAAAAAAATGAATTACTAGTTAATCTAGTTATCTTAAACAGTGTAATTAGATTACTGTAAACTCTCCAAACAGTATTTAATTAATTATTACTAATTATTTTCCAAAGGATAGACATGTTTTTTTTTTAAGTCTTTCAAATAAATAATAGATAACTACATAAATTATCCTGGTTACACTCTAGATTAGGGTCTGATTCTTACGATTTACTAACTATGGCTTTTGCGTCAATATACTCCTAATTACTGCTTATTGATACTTAAAGTAGTTGTTACGTTTAAGAATTTGGTAAGATTAATGAATTAGAATAAAGTCTTGCAGAATAAGACATTAATAATAAACAGCCAATATCCCAGTAATATTCATGCCAATAGTGAGAACTGGATATTGAAGTGTTATCAATATTCTTATTACTCG
Organism: Garra rufa; assembly: GCF_049309525.1. NCBI lineage: Eukaryota > Metazoa > Chordata > Actinopteri > Cypriniformes > Cyprinidae > Garra > Garra rufa. The sequence continues at coordinate 7,234,754 of NC_133383.1, read as the reverse complement.
CCAAAGTAATTTAAAACATACATTTTAAGGTTAGACTTTACATTTTGATGTTTAAGCCACTATTGTATATAAATGCTCCACACACAGTATTAAGTTCAATTACGTAAGAATTAACTGTAATTAAATTACAGAAAATAAGAGTAAACCCTTACTTTACTTTCTCAATGGAAAGTAATTTAATTACAGTAACTAACTACTTAGTAACTAGTTACACCCAACACCGCGCCACATCGTGTAAAACATTACGGTGAGTTGTTAACTCATAAACTCTTTGTTTGTTTAATCTAGCCGCTAGAATCATTTAAAAGCTGTGAATGTTTAAAACAACTGTGTTTGTTTTCCAGAAAACCTTGAAAAGATGCTAATCTCATGTATTGAAGGTCCTCAATCACTCAGTGCCGTTGTGGGCGTGATTTAACAAGTCAGCCTATTCTCTGATTTGTCAAGCGAGCGTTTGCTCTTCTCTCATTGGTTCATTCTAGACACGACGTAGCGGCAAGAAACTGCGTTCATTGTGGCTCCAGACTCAGAGTTCGAAGGCAAGTCCGTGCTTGTTTCTCAAGAATCTCGGAGCCAACATGGCGGCTGGACCGAGTCAGTTTCCCCTCAACGTTATGTATGAAAACAATTGAAAAAGTAGGAGGGTAGCGTAGCAGCAACAACATCAGCGTCACATGATTCACAAAGCCAGGCTGCCCTGTTCCAATATGGTGGTCAGCTTGGCGGAGCTGCGTCTCCCGTTGATCATATCGTTCCTGTGCGGGTTCGGAACCTGCAGCCTTCAAGAATCGCAGGTTTACGGGCTGCGCCTGGAGGACGTTGACGATCGGGTGTACATGCGCGAACGGGTCGTCGTAGCTCCGCACGGGACCACTTTTAAGCTCAGATTGTTTGGGTCCTACCTGTCCAATGGGACCTGGCCGTGGGTCGCGTTCGCCCCGGTTGGAGGCGGTTCGGTTGACCCGTGCGCCATTGAGGGACGCCGCAATTCCTCCGCGTTCCGCGTACACGGAGCGTTCGAGTCGGATGACGAGAACAACGGGATTATAACCGTCCAGACGGAGCCTGCAGCATCCGAACCGGAGAATAAAGATGCAGAGCCTGTTCTCCATCATATGTGCGTCTTAAAGGGCCAGACATGGGGCTCTTTCAAGTCGGACAAGTTTATTATTAAGAACCCGGCTGTGCCGTCAGATTACATTCCGTTATGGGGTCTGATTCTGGTGGTCGTGGTTTTGGTTTTGATTTGCAGTGTGGTCAGGTGTGTGAATCTAAGTTTGCTGTGGCTGGACCCACTGGAGCTGTATGTTTTGCACAGCTGCGGCTCGGAGGATGAAAAGCGGGCGGCCAAGCGCCTCAAGCCCATCAGGAGAAGAGGAAATGTTTTGGTTTGTTCGCTCTTGTTCATTTGTGCTTTGGGTCACTCGGTGCTCGGTGTGCTTTTGTACCGCCTCTATGGCTCCATCCTGCCTGCTGTGTTTACCAGCGGCTTTCTCATATTCCTCCTGGCTGAGTTGGTCCCTCATATTGTATGTTCGGGTTATGGCTTCCAGATGGCACCAGGTTTGATATGGCTGGCCCAGATCTGTCTCATCCTGACGTGTCCGCTTTCTTGCCCTCTTGGCCTCCTGCTGGACTTGATCCTGCACCGGGACGTGAGCACCGTGGGCGTCCGCGAGAAAACCATGGAAATGATTCGGACTAGTGTGAACGATCCGTATAATGAGTTTGTCAAGGTGGAGTTCAGTAAAGGTGCTCTCAGGACCAAAACCGTGGAGGACATCTTGACCCCGCTGAAAGATTGCTTCATGCTGCCCTCCACGGCCGTGCTGGACTTCAACACAATGTCTGAAATCATGCAGAGCGGATACACTCGCGTCCCGGTGTATGAGGAGGAGAGGTCCAATATTGTTGAAATCTTGTACGTCAAAGACCTGGCGCTGGTTGATCCGGAGGACCGCACTCCCATGACCACCATCACAAAGTTCTACAACCATCCTTTGCATTTTGTCTTTAATGACACCAAGCTGGATGCAATGCTGGAGGAATTTAAAAAAGGCATGTCAATCCTATGCAGATGCCTTCAAACTGTGTATCAGTGTACGACTGATATTTGTGACCCTGGACCACAAAACCAGTCATAAGGGTCAATTTTGCTGAATAAATTGGCTTTCCATTGATGTATGGTTTGTTAGGATAGGAGAATATTTGGCCGAGATACAACTAAAAAATCGAAATATTGAGAAAATCGCCTTTAAAGTTGTTCATCAGAAGTTCTTAGCAATGCGTATTACTAATCCAAAAGTAAGTTTTGATATATTTACAGAAGAAAAATTACTAAATTATCTTCATTGAACATGATCTTTACTTAATATCCTAATGATTTTTGGCATAAAAGTAAAATCGATCATTTTGACCCACAGAATGTATTTTTGGTTATTGCTACAAATATACCTCTGCTACTTAAGACTGGTTTTGTGGTCCGGGGCCACATTGCTATTGACCTGACTAGGCCAATATTAGAGCTATTATATTATTATTCTGCATTATTAATGTGGGTTAGAAGCATTTTCATAACTTAATCCTAATAAGATGCCTTCAAACTAGTTTTATCAGTTTATGACAGGCCAATATTGAATTCATGTAATATTTAGGCTTCTATTTTCACCAATTATTATTAACATTTATTGAAATTAAAATTTTTTAAATAATTTAAATATGTTAGAGTGTGTAACTAGTAATTTGATAACGTGATTATCCTTGGCAGATGCCTTCAAACTAGTTATCAATGTGCTTCCAATATTTTACCAAATGTTACTATTGAATGCATATAAATATTTGAGTTTTTATTTTCACTAAACATTTTTCATTTACTGATATTTTTTTAAATATTAGCATTTATTAAAATATTAACATTAAAAATGCTATTAAAATATGTAAATATTTAGCAAAAATAATAGTTTATTATCATTATTATTAATCTGTTAGAGTATGTTAGTATTTTGATAACATGATAATTGTAGGCAGATGCTATCAAAGTTATGAAGTAAAAATTATTTAATTGTTTTTATTTTTATGTTATATTATAGTACATCTAAAACAGTGTTTATACACTACCAGTCAAAAGTTTTTGAACAGAAAGATTGTTTTTTTTAAAGAAATCTTTCCTGCTCACCAAGCCTGCATTTATTTGATCCAGAGTACAGCAAAAACACTAAAAGTTTGAAATATATTTACTATTTAAAATAACTGTTTTCTATTTGAATATGTTTTGAAATGTAACTTATTCCTGTGATTTCAAAGATAAATTTTGAGCATCATTACTCCAGTCACATGATCCTTCAGAAATCATTCTAATATTCTAATTTGCAGTTCAAAAAACATGTAGTATTATTATTATTATTATTATTATTATTATTATTTTGAAACCAGCTGAGTATAATTTTTTCAGGTTTCTTTGAGGAATAAAAAGTTCAGAAGAGCAGCATTTATCTGAAATGGAAATCTTCTGTAACATTATAAATGTCCTTATCATCACTTTTGAGCAATTTATAGTATAATTTATAGAATGCACTTTTGAGTCAAAGTCATTACAAAGCTGCTTCCACTAATGCATACAATTTCTCTCTGTCTTCAGGAAACTCCCACCTGGCTATCGTTCAGAAGGTGAATAACGAGGGTGAAGGAGATCCGTTCTACGAGGTTCTGGGTCTGGTCACACTAGAGGACGTCATCGAGGAGATCATCAAATCTGAGATCCTAGATGAGTCTGATGGCTACAGTAAGCAACTTCTTTAAAAAAAAATGTGTTTTTGAATTGATACCTGTCGCCTCATTTGAGCTAAATTATAATGCGTGTCTTATTGCACAGTGGACATGAAGGTGAAGCGACCGTTGGCTCCTGTGGAGATTCCCCTGGAGCCACGCAGCGTTCATGACGAGTTCTCCATCTTCAAACCTCCAGAGGGTGAACCGAAGATCCGCACCTCTCCACAGCTATTGCTGGCCACCCACAGATTCCTGTCCCGAGGTCTGTCTGCTTTAATGTCAACCATTAAATTGCAAGAGCCTGTGGGTTACAGTGATTTTACCATTTTACCATTAGTGATTTTAAGGGGTCAAATCAGCATATCAGAATGATTTCTGAAGTCACTGAAGTCTGGAGTAATGATGCTGAAAATTCAGCTTTGCATTAGCTAGATAAAAAAAGTTTGTAAAGACAAACTTTAAGTTGGCGGCCCAGAATCAATGCGCACTCTAACGGCTAATATTGCCCACAACACACTGCGTGTTGAACGAGGATTCGAATAGAACTACAAACACGCATAAAAAGTGTTATAAGTTGTACAAACATATTTTCCACTGAAGACACGCTTTTCAAATTCCTGTTTGTGTCTGACCACTTTCAAATGGTTTTGTTAAAGTAATCTCTTGTGTTGTAAAATGCGCGCTCAGCGCCGCCGAGAGTTTCGCGCGGCCGTTAAAATGAAACCAAAAGTAAAACGCGCACACGCATTCAAAAGCAATTTTAATACCCTGCATTTAGAGAGCGACTCCCCAATGCGCGCAAATGAGGCTGCATAACATATCTAGGCTGTTAATAATATGTAGGCTATAATAAGTTGTGTAGTTGTCTACAGCTCTGTATCATGCCTGAAAAATTCGGTCTCTATTTGCACTTTGAATATTGAAAGAGTTGCCTACTACATTTATTGTCTACACGACTAAGAAAGAACTGTCGTTTATTTTTATTTTTTGTTATCTCTATTGTAGATTGTTTAATAATGCAGTGATTGCCTCTAATTTAAATGGCTCTACCTATAATAGAAAAAATAATCATCTTGCTCATGTACTCATATTTTCATTTATTCATGTCCCTTGCTTAAGGCGTAAAATAAATATATAAAAAAAGGCTTTCAGAATCAGCCCATTTGCTTGTAAAACCTCAGCAATCAGAATCAATGAAGAATCGAGATAGGCGCATTACTAAAAAGAAATTGTGCTAGCGAGTAAAAAAGTTCATTTCGAGCCATGATATATTCAAATAGAAAACAGCTTTTTTAATTTGTAATATTATTTGACAATTTTATTCTATTTTTGATCAAATAAATTCAGCTTCCGTGAGCATAGGAGACTTCAAACAGTAGTGCATGCCTGTTTGCCTGACAAGAATAAAAGATCTAAAGAAGTTTGTCTCAAGAAGCCTTAACTTTTAAAGGACGTTCCCCGTCTCTCGGATCAATGGCGGGACGATTTGTGCTTATGTGCTGGTTAATGGAGGTGATTTCATACGTCATTAAGCAGCTCTTCTCCTCCTCCTCCTTCTGTGTTTCAGAGGTGGAACATTTCAACCCGCAGCGCGTGTCAGAGAGAGTCCTGTTTCATCTGCTGCGGCACCCCAGCGTCAACCAAGAAGTGAAGTTTGACCCCGCAAACCGGCTCAGTCCTGATCATTACCTGTACACACGGAACCACCCTGTGGATTACTTCATACTGCTGCTGCAGGTGCGACAACCCCCATCACAGAGCAAACTCTAGCAGTGTAACTTACATACAGTGCCTTGCAATTGTAATTTTTTTCACATTTTGTTTTGTTGCAGCATTATGTTGAACTGCTTTAAATTAGTTTTCCCCCACATCAATTTACAGTCCATACACCATGATAATGACAAAGCAAAAACCAGATTTGCAAATTTGACAAGTTTATTTAAAATAAAACACTGAAATAAGTACATTGCATAAGTATTCATACCTTAACTCGGTACATAGTTGAAGCACCTTTACAGCCTCAAGTCTTTTTGGGTATGATGTGACAAGCTTTGCACATCTGCATTTGGCAATTATCTGCCATTCTGTGCCTCACCTTTTCACCTCTTAAGCTCTGTCAGCTTGGATGGGGGCTGGCAGACATTTTCTAGGGTCCTAGTTCTTCCAGTCGTCTTCCATTATGGATAATGCTTCTGTGAACCTTCAATGCAGCAGATTTTTTTCAGAACTCTTCCCTAGATCATTGCCTTAACGCAAGTCTGTCACTGAGCTCTACAGGCAGTTATCTTGACCTCAGGACTTGCTTTTTGCTCTGATAAGCATTTTCAGCTGTTAGACCTTTTCTGAGAGGTGTGTGCCTTTCTAAATCAGACTCATTCAAATGAATTTTCCACAGTTTACCTCCACTCGAAGTGTAGTAACATCTAGAAGCAATATGAATGCTCCTGAGCTAAATTTCGAGTCTCCCAGAAAGGGTATGAATACTTATGCAACGGGATCTTTTCAGTTTTTTATTTCCAAGAAATTTGCAAAGTTGTTACAAACCTGTTTTGTGCTTTGTCATTATGGTGTATGAGATGTAGATTGATGTGGAAAAAAGTAATGTAAAGCAGTTTAACATAATGCTGCAACAAAACAAAATATGCAAAAAAATGAAGAGGTATGAATACTTTTGCAAGGCACTGTATATGACCCTGGACCACAAAAACAGTCTTAAGTAGCACAGGTATATTTGTAGCAATAGCCAAAGATTTTTCTTTTATGCTTAAAATCATTAGGATATTAAGTAAAGATCATGTTCCATAAAGCTATTTGGTAAATTTCCTACCATAAATATATCAAAACTTAGTTTTTGATTAGTAATATGCATGTCTAAGAACTTAATTTGAACAACTTTAAAGATGATTTTCTCAATATTTTTTGCACCCACAGATTCCAGATCAAATAGTTGTATATCGGCCAAATATTGTCCGATCCTAACAAACCATACAACAGTTGAAAGCTTATTTGTTCAGATGATGTATAAATCTCAATTTCAAAAAAGTGACTCTTCTGGCTGGTTTTGTGGTCCAGGGTCACTTATGTGTTTGCATGTCTATGCTTTATAAGCACTGGTGTAAATAATAGTGTTAATAAATACTATCTGACTATGATATTATTAGTTGAAGTAGTATTTATAATGTTAGAAAATTAACATTTAAAAGTATTTTTAAATATATTTTAATATTTGACCATTTAACATAATGAAAAATAATATATATATATATATATATATATATATATATATATATATATATATATATATATATATATATATATATAATCTTTCGTAATGTTTTGAAAGTGTTTTGAAAAATATGATAGTAGTTGGTAGTATTACTTTCTTTATTATTAAAATATTAACATTTGAAATATTTTAAACATTTCAATATTTTGCCATTTAGCATTGCTAATTTTATATTAACTTTTCTAATAATAATTATTATTATTTTAACAATTTAAGTTATTTAAACTATAAAGAAATATTTCAACATTGGCCAATATTTGTTAGGAGTGATTTGATAAATATGATACTAACAGTCTTAGTAGTGGTATTGTCAGTATTATTATTATTTATTGTTAAAATATAACCTTTTGGAATATTTGATTTGTGTAATATTGTTAATTTTAATAACTACTACTGCTACTGCACCTACTATTATTTTTGGAACAACTACAATTATTTTAAATATAAATAAATATTTAAACATTGACACTTTTTATAGTGTTTTGATAAATATGATATTATCAGCATCAGTGGTGCTATTGGCAGTATTTTTATTGTTTTTATTAAAATAATATACATTTAGAATTATTTAAATGTATTTCAATATTTGATCATTTGTTATTGCTAATTTAACTACTGCTACTATTATTATTTTAACAATTGAAATTATTTAAATATAAATAAGTATTTTTAAACATTGATCATTATTTTTAATAGTGTTTTGATAAATATATTATTAATAGTATTAATAGTTATATTAGCAGTATTTTATTTTATTTTTGAAATATAACAATTTAAAATATTTCAATATTTGATCATTAATATTGCTAATTTAATAATATAATAACTAGTATTACTGTTATTATTTTAACAAATAAAATTATTTAAAAGAAACATATTTAAACATTAATAATTTGTTATAGTGTTTGATAAATATGATATTAGCAGTATTCGCAGTGGTATTGACAGTGTTATTTTTCATGGTTAAAATATAACCATTTAGAATATTTTAAATATGTTTTGACATTTGATCATTTAACATTGCTTATTTAATAATAACCACAAAAACAACAACTACTACTACTACTATTACTTTTATAAATAAAATTATCTAAAGCATAAAAAATATTAAAACATTAATCATTTTATAGTGTTTTGATGAATATGATATTAGCAGTATTAGTTGTGGTATTGGCAGTGTTATTTTTAATGTTAAATAAAACCATTTAGAATATTTTAAGTATATTTCTATATTTAATAATTAAATATTGCTTATTTAATAACTACCACTTCTACTATTTTAACAAATACATATTATTTAAAATATAATATAAATAAATATTGATCATTTGTTATAGCGTTTTGATTAATATGATATTAGTAGTATTGGCAGTATTGTTTTTTTATTGTTAAAATATAACCATTTAGAATATTTTAGATATATTTCAATATTTGATCATTTAATATAATCATAACGACTGCTAATACAACTACTACTATTATTAATTAAACAATTACAATAATTGAAAATATAAAGTAATATTTAAACATTGATCATTATTTTTTTGTGTTTTGATAAATATGAAATGTAACATTATTAGTAGTGGTATTGGCAGTGTTAGTAGTTTTTATTGTTGAAAATATAACCATTTAGAATATTTTATTTTAATTTTTTATATTTTATATTTAATATTGCTAATTTAACAACAACAACAACTACTGCTACTACTATTATTTTTAACAATTAAAATTCTTTAAAATATACAGAAAAATTGGCAGTATTTTTTTATTGTTAAAATATTTAGAACATTTAAATATTTTGATATTTGATTATTTAATAATAGCTATTATTGTTATTATTTTAACTATTAAAATTATATGAAATATAAAGAAATATTTAAACATTGATCATTATTTGTTTATACTGTTTTGATAAATATATTTGCAGTATTATTAGTTTTTATTGTTAAAATATAACCATTTAGAATATTTTAAATATATTTCAATATTTGATCATTTAATATTGCTAATTTAATAACAATAACTACTGCTACTACTATTATTTTTAACAAAAAAAAATTATCATATAAATATTTAAACAGTTATTTTTTATAGTGTTTTGATAAATATGATATTGGCAGTATTATTTTTGATTGATATTTAGAATATTTATAAATATTTTGATATTTGATCATTTAATATTGCTAATTTAATAATAGCTATTATTGTTATTATTAATTTAACAATTAAAATTATTTCAAATATAAAGAAATATTTAAACATTGATCATTATTTGTAAGTGTGTTTTGATAAATATGATATTAGCAGTATTATTTGTGGTATTGACAGTATTATTTTTTTATTATTAAAATATAACCATTAAATATATTTTGATATTTGATCATTTAATATTGCTTATTTAATAATAGCTATTATTGTTATTATTAATTTAACAATTACAATTTAAATAGAAATATTTAAACATTAATTATTATTTTTAATAGTGTTTTGATAAATACGTCATTAGCAGTATTAGTAGTGGTATTGACAGTGTTATTATTTTTTTAATGTTTAAATATAGCCATTTAGAATATTTAAATATATTTTAATATTTGATCATTTAATATTGCTAATTTAATAAGAAGAACAACAACTGCAACTACTATTATTTTTAACAATTAAAATTCTTTAAAATATAAAGAAAACTTTACACATTGATCATTATTTTTAATAGTGTTTGGATAAATACGATAAAAGTATTAGCTGTGGTATTGACACTATTATTTTTTTAATGTTTAAATATAGCCATTTAGAATATTTAAATATATTTCGATATTTGATCATTTAATATTGATAGTTTAATAATAGCGATTATTATTATTATTCATTTAACAATTAAAATGATTTAAAATAGAAAGAAATATTTTAACATTGATCATTATTTTTTTATAGTTTTGATAAGTATAAAATTAGTTGTGGTATTGTCAGTATTATTAATTTTTTATTGTTAAAATATAGACATTTAGAATATTTAAATATATTTTAATATTTGATCATTTAATAATGCTAATTTAATAATAACAACAACAACTACTGCTACTACTTTTATTTTTAACAATTAAAATTCTTTCAAATATAAAGAAATATTTAAACATATTTATTAAAACACTATAAAAATGATAAAAGTATTAGTAGTGGTATTGGCAAGATTATTATTTTTTATTGTTAAACTATTTAGAACATTTAAATATATTTTGATATTTGATCATTTAATAATAGCAATTATTATTAATAATTTAACAATTAAAATGTATGTAATATTTAAACATTGATCATAATTTGTAATAGTGTTTTGATAAATACGATATTAAGATTAGTTGTGGTGTTGACAGTATTTTTTTTTATTATTAAAACATAACCATTAAAATAACTTTTATTGTTATTATTTTAACAGTTCAATTTACATTTAAAACAAATAAATATTTAATCAGTTTTAGTAGTATTCTCATTCTTTATTATTAAAATATAACCATTTAAAGTATTTTTAAATATTATAATTTAACAATTCAAATTATATTTATATATTTATTATTATATTTATTTATACATTGTATAAATTATGACATTATCTGATAAATTATAAAGGTGTATATATATCTGATTAATTATAAAAAAGTATAATAAGTTTGTCTATATTTTGTATGAATTGAAATGTTTATTTTTATTTAAAAAATAAAATGTATGGTGTTTTGTTTTACTTTTTTGTGATGTTTCAATCATGTGTTTGTGTGTAGGGCCGTGTGGAGGTGGAGATCGGGAAAGAGGGTTTGAAGTTTGAGAACGGGGCGTTCACCTACTACGGCGTTTCGGCGCTCACAGCTCCCTCCTCAGGTTTGTCCTGGCAATCCAAAATCACCATTTTATTCAAAGCTGACTCATGAATGCTGCTTCATGACAGTCAAATACATTCCTGTGAGTTTTGGTTGTAAACTGTGGAGCAACAAAACAAAAGCAGCTGATTCTGTAAACTGTGTGTGTTTTGAAAGCAAAAGGTCTATATGGGACCATTGTTTAGATGTTGATGTTCATCTGAGCACTCACACTGCAATCTTTCCAGTTTTTCTGTCCTCACTAAGAGTAAAATGCAGCAGGAAGTGATTTGTTTTCATGATGATTAATATACAGTTCAGTCGATTACAGTTTAGACCAATGAGATTTCACTGTGGGCGGAGCTACTCGACGCAACACAACAAACATATCTGCAGTAGCAGTTGATTAGGACAAAAAATTCAGATAAACATCTGAGGAATTGATAAGATTTATCACTTGTTATTTTATTGCGTTACGCCTGATTAGGACCACAGTGTTATTGCTGTGAATGTCGTAGTCTGTGTTCTGGTATATTGACTGCGATGATTGTTTGTGTGATCAGTCCATCAGTCTCCGGTGTCCACGCAGCGTCAGTCTCCCAGAGACCCCTTTGATCTGGGAGAGGCCACCAGCCCGTCCAGCTACTGTCCCGACTACACAGTACGAGCCCTCACAGACCTGCAGTTGATCAAGGTGAGTGCAGAATAACACGTGAGACACGCAGCTCACTTAGCTTGGGGTTATTCTTGTTTTTTTTCCATGATTATTTTCTACGACGTGTATTTATTCATATTTGATCATGGATCATTGCTTAATATGAATCAAAAATCAGTTGGTTTCTGGTCTTATTGTGCATGATTCCTCAAGGCATGCTTTTTTTTTTTTTTTTTTTTTTTTTTTTTTATATATATATATATAAAAATGTTTGCCCCGGTTCATTTTAATCAAAACATACATACATACAAAATTTTCAGCTGATGTCAAATTAAAATTTCAGTCGGTGGTGTATATATATATATATGTATATGTATATGTAATAATTTTTTTATATCAATCTTTTATTTTAACATTTGAATATATTTAAGAACTATTACTATTTTACATATATATTTTACATATTATTATACTTATATATTTAAATATTTTTATTATTATTACTGTCACATAATAATAAAATATATTTAAAATATTTTTTAGTGGTAGTAGTATTTTGCATTAAATATTTTATATTTATTTTATTTTAAGATTTAATTGATTATTATTAGTAGTATTATTATTGTAACATTTATATATATTTTAACATACATACATATTTTTATACACACACACACACACACACACATATTTTTATACACATATTTTTTACACACATACATACATATTTTTATACATACACACATACATATTTTTATACATACACACACACACACATTTTTATACAACCACACATTTTTATACATACACACACACATACATATTTTTTACACACATGCACACACACACACACACACATATTTTTTACACACATGCACACACATTTTTATACATATTTTATACATACATACACACATTTATACATACACACATTTTTATACATACACACACACATACATATTTTTATACATACATTTTTATACATACACACATACATATTTTTATACATACACACATACATATTTTTATACATACACACATACACATTTTTATACATACATTTTTATACATACACACATACATATTTTTATACATACATACATATTTTTATACATACACACATACATATTTTTATACATACACACATACATATTTTTATATATACACACATACATATTTTTATACATACACACATACATATTTTTATACATACACACATACACATTTTTATACATACATTTTTATACATACACACATACATATTTTTATACATACACACATACACATTTTTATACATACATTTTTATACATACACACATACATATTTTTATACATACACACATACACATTTTTATACATACATTTTTATATATACACACATACATATTTTTATACATACACACATACATATTTTTATACATACACACATACACATTTTTATACATACATTTTTATACATACACACATACATATTTTTATACATACACACATACACATTTTTATACATACATTTTTATACATACACACATACACATTTTTATACATACATTTTTATACATACACACATACATATTTTTATACATACATATTTTTATACATACACACATACATATTTTTATACATACATTTTTATACATACACACATACATATTTTTATACATACATACATATTTTTATACATACACACATACATATTTTTATACATACACATACATATTTTTATACATACATACATACATATTTTTATACATACACACATACATATTTTTATACATACACACATACATATTTTTATACATACACATACATATTTTTATACATACACACATACATATTTTTATACATACATATTTTTATACATACACATACATATTTTTATACATACACGCATACATATTTTTATACATACACGCATACATATTTTTATACATACACGCATACATATTTTTATACATACACGCATACATATTTTTATACATACACGCATACATATTTTTATACATACACGCATACATATTTTTATACATACACGCATACATATTTTTATACATACACACATACATATTTTTATACATATTTTTATACATACACACATACATATTTTTATACATACACACATACATATTTTTATACATATTTTTATACATACACACATACATATTTTTATACATATTTTTATACATACACACATACATATTTTTATACATACACACATACATATTTTTATACATACACACATACATATTTTTATACATATTTTTATACATACACACATACATATTTTTATACATACACACATACATATTTTTATACATACATATTTTTATACATACACGCATACATATTTTTATACATACACATACATATTTTTATACATACACACATACATATTTTTATACATACACACATACATATTTTTATACATATTTTTATACATACATATTTTTATACATACACACATACATATTTTTATACATACACACATACATATTTTTATACATACACACATACATATTTTTATACATACATTTTTATACATACACACATACATATTTTTATACATACATATTTTTATACATACACACATACATATTTTTATACATACATACATACATACATATTTTTATACATACACACATACATATTTTTATACATACACACATACACATTTTTATACATACACACATACATATTTTTATACATACACACATACATATTTTTATACATACACACATACATATTTTTATACATACATATTTTTATACATACACATACATATTTTTATACATACACACATACATATTTTTATACATACACACATACATATTTTTATACATACACACATACATATTTTTATACATACACACATACATATTTTTATACATACATATTTTTATACATACATTTTTATACATACATATTTTTATACATACACACATACATATTTTTATACATACACACATACATATTTTTATACATACATATTTTTATACATACATTTTTATACATACATATTTTTACACACATACATATTTTTATACATACATATTTTTATACATACATTTTTATACATACATATTTTTATACATACACACATACATTTTTATACATACACATACATATTTTTATACATACATACATACATATTTTTATACATACACACATACATATTTTTATACATACACACATACATATTTTTATACATACATATTTTTATACATACACATACATATTTTTATACATACATACATATTTTTATACATACACATACATATTTTTATACATACACATACATATTTTTATACATACACACATACATATTTTTATACATACATATTTTTATACATACACACATACATATTTTTATACATACACACATACATATTTTTATACATACACACATTTTTATACATACACATATACATATTTTTATACATACACATACATATTTTTATATATACACACATACATATTTTTATACATACACACATTTTTATACATACACACATTTTTATACATACACACATACATATTTTTATACATACACACATTTTTATACATACACACATACATATTTTTATACATACACACATACATATTTTTATACACACATACATATTTTTATACATACACACATACATATTTTTATACACACATACATATTTTTATACATACACACATACATATTTTTATACATACACACATACATATTTTTATACATACACACATTTTTATACATACACACATTTTTATACATACACACATACATATTTATATACACACATACATATTTTTATACATACACACATTTTTATACATACACACATTTTTATACACATACATATTTTTATACATACACACATTTTTATACATACACACATACATATTTTTATACATACACACATACATATTTTGATACATACACACATACATATTTTGATACATACACACATACATATTTTGATACATACACACATACATATTTTTATACATACACACATACATATTTTGATACATACACATATTTTGATACATACACACATACATATTTTGATACACACATACATATTTTGATACATACACACATACATATTTTTATACATACACACATATTTTTATACATACACACATACATATTTTTATACATACACACATACATATTTTTATACATACACACATACATATTTTTATACATACACACATACATATTTTTATACATACACACATACATATTTTTATACATACACACATACATATTTTTATACATACACACACACATATTTTGATACATACACACATACATATTTTGATACATACACACATACATATTTTGATACATACACACATACATATTTTGATACATACACACATACATATTTTGATACATACACACATACATATTTTGATACATACACATACATATTTTGATACATACACATACATATTTTGATACATACACACATACATATTTTTATACATACACATACATATTTTGATACATATACACATACATATTTTTATACATACACACATACATATTTTTATACATACACACATACACATTTTTATACACACATACACATTTTTATACACACATACATATTTTTATACATATACACATACATATTTTTATACATACATATTTTTATACATACACACACATACACTTTTATACATACACATTTTTATACATACACACATACACATTTTTATACATACACACATACATATTTTTATATATACACACATACACATTTTTATACACACATACACATTTTTATACACACATACATATTTTTATATATACACACATATTTTGATACATACACACATACATATTTTGATACATACACATACATATTTTGATACATACACATACATATTTTGATACATACACATACATATTTTGATACATACACACATACACTTTTATACACACATACATATTTTTATACATATACACATACATATTTTTATACATACATACATATTTTTATACATACACACATACATATTTTTATACATACACACATTTTTATACATACACACACATACACTTTTATACATACACACACATACACTTTTATACATACACATTTTTATACATACAAACACATACATATTTTTATACATACACATATTTTTATACAAACACACATTTTTATACATACAAACACACATATTTTTATACATACACATTTTTATACATATTTTTATACAAACACACATTTTTATACATACACACATGCATATTTTTATACATATTTTTGTACATACAAAAATGTGTGTAAAAATACGTGTGTAAAATTGTTTATGTATGTATGTGTATAAAAGTGTATGTATAAAAATGTGTGTATAAAATATGTATGTGTGTGTGTGTGTATAAAAATATGTGTATGTGTGTATGTGTATAAAATATGTATGTGTGTATAAAATATGTATGTGTATGTGTATAAAAATATGTGTATGTGTATAAAATGTGTCTGTGTGTATAAAATGTGTGTGTGTGTGTATGTGTGTATAAAAATGTGTATGTGTGTGTGTGTATAAAATATGTATGTGTGTATGTGTATAAAAATGTGTATGTGTATAAAATGTGTCTGTATAAAATATGTATGTGTATGTTTATAAAAATGTGTGTGTGTGTATAAAATGTGTGTGTGTGTGTGTGTATAAAATATGTATGTGTATAAAAATGTGTGTGTGTGTGTATAAAATGTGTGTGTGTGTGTGTGTGTGTGTGTGTGTATAAAATATGTATGTGTATAAAAATGTGTGTATGTGTATAAAATTTGTCTGTGTGTGTATAAAATGTTTGTATGTGTATGTTTATAAAAATGTGTGTGTGTAAAAATGTGTGTGTGTGTGTGTGTGTGTGTGTGTGTGTGTATAAAAATATGTGTGTATGTGTATAAAAATGTGTGTATAAAAATGTGTTTGTGTGTATAAATGTATAAAAATATTTATATATTTGTGTATGTATGTGTGTATAAAAATGTGTTTGTATGTATGAATGTATAAAAATGTTTATGTATGTGTGTATGTATGAAAATACGTGTTTGTATGCGTGTGTGTGTGTGTGCGTGTGCGTGTGTGCGCGCGCGTGTAAAAAAATACGTATGTATAGGTGCTGGTCATATAATTAGAATATCTTCAAAAAGTTGATTCTAGTTGATTCGTCAGTCTAGTTCTGTATGCTACATGGGGAAGACTGCTGCTTTGACAGTTGTCCAAAAGATGGCCATTGACACCTTGCACAAGGAGGGCAAGACACAAAAGGTCATTGCAAAAGAGGCTGGCTGAGCGCATAAATAGAGAGGCGAAGGGAAGGAAAAGATGTAGAAAGAAAGTGTACAAGCAATAGGGATAACCGCACCCTGGAGAGAATTGTGAAACAAAACCCATTAAAAAATGTGGGGGAGATTCACAAAGAGTGGACTGCAGCTGGAGTCAGTGCTTCAAGAACCACTACTCACAGACGTATGCAAGACATGGGTTTCAGCTGTCGCATTCCTTGTGTCAAGCCACTCTTGAACAACAGAGAGCATCAGAAGCGTCTCGCCTGGGCTAAAGACAAAAAGGACTGGACTGCTGCTGAGTGCTCCAGTCTGATATGTTCTCTGATGAAAGTAAATTTTGCATTTCCTTTGGAAATCAGGGTCCCAGAGTCTGGAGGAAGAGAGGAGAGGCACAGAATCCACGTTGCTTGAGGTCCAGTGTAAAGTTTCCACAGTCAATGATGGTTTGGGGTGCCATGTCATCTGCTGGTGTTGGTCCACTGTGTTTTCTGAGGTCCAAGGTCAACGCAGCTGTATACCAGGACGTTTTAAAGCACTTCATGCTTCCTGTTGCTGACCAACTTTATGGAGATACAGATTTCATTTTCCAAGAGGACTTTGCACCTGCACACACTGCCAAAGCTACCAGTACCTGGTTTAAGGACCATGGTATCCCTGTTAACTGACCTTAACCCCATAGAAAATCTATGGAGTATCGTGAAGAGAAAGATGCGATACGCCAGACCCAACAATGCAGAAGAGCTGAAGGCCACTATCAGAGCAATCTGGACTCTCATAACACCTGAGCAGTGCCACAGACTGATCGACTCCATGACACGCCGCATTGCTGCAGTAATTCAGGCAAAAGCAGCCCCAACTAAGTATGTAAGCGTGCTGTACATGTTCATACTTTTCAGTTGGCCAAGATTTCTAAAAATCCTTTCTTTGTATTGGTTTTAAGTAATATTCAAATTTTCTGAGATACTGAATTGGGGTTTTCATTAGTTGTCAGTTATAATCATCAAAATTAAAAGAAATAAACACTTGAAATATATCAGTCTGTGTGGAATGAATGTATACATTATACAAGTTTCACTTCTTGAATGGAATTAGTGAAATAAATCAACTTTTTGAAGATATTCTAATTATATGACCAGCACCTGTATTTATGTGTGTGTATATGTGTGTATGTAAGAGTGTGTGTATGTATGTGTGAGTGCGTATATGTGTGTATTTGTAAAATGAAATAAATATAAAAATGTTAAAATACTACAACTAGTAAAAAAATAAAATATATTTTAAATGTTACAATAATAATACATTTAAATATTTTTAAATGTTAAAATAAAATAAATACAAAATATTTCATGTTAAAAAACTACTATTACTAAAAAATACTTTAGATATATTTAAAATGTTACAATAATAATAATAATAAAAATAATAATAATTAAGATATATATAGAAAAATGTGAAATTCATACCCCTGGCAAATTCTAACTTAAAAAGTTACTTTTATTCAACCAGCAAGTTTTTTTTGACTGGAAATGACATGCTTCTCCCAAAAGATGATGTACAAGAGGCATCATTGTGGAAAAAAATATTTCTCAGCTTTGATTTACATTTGAACAAAAAGTGTCATGTCCAAAATTATTCATACCCTTTGCAAACTGTCACAGTCTATGGGAAAATCCAAAGTTCTATACCATTCCAAATAGTCCAAGCTGTTCTAAAGCATCCTAATTACCCTGATTCATTGGGAACAGCTGTTTTAATCAACTCAACAGGTGAAAAACAGAAGCTCTCTACTGTTGGCAGACAGTCCAACGAACACTGCACACTGCTGGGATCCACGGACGCAGACCAAGGAGGACACCACTTCTCCAGATAAGGCACACAAAAGCCTGCTTGGCCTTTGCAAATGCTCAAAAAAGGAGAAGCCTTCAACTAGACATGTGCCGGTATTCGGTAATGCAATAAATCGCGGTAATGAATATGCACGATATTGTTATCGTGGGCACTTCAAAATACCGTGAAAAATAATAGATCAGAATTTATATTTATAGAACGCGCATTAGCTTATTTTCCGTCAACCGCTTAAACAAACACGGTGTATATGCTGCGCGAAACACGTGCGCACACTGAATGTAAACAATCCCCACATGTAGAAGCACTGTGTGCATGCGGCGCAGTGCGCACTCTAGTCTAATGTAAACAATCCTCACATGGAGAAGAAGCATGGCGGAAGGAGGAACACTGCCGACGATTTATCCCCCTTCTAAAAGCAGGGCTGCCAACTCTACGCATTCAGCGTGAGACTCACGCAATTTACACTTCTCACACACTCTCGCGCCACGCATCCATTTTCTCACACAGAGAAAAATCACGGAGCAAAGAGAACATGGAGACCGACAGACTACTAGAACAGAGCAGGTTACTTTTGATATTAAAAAAAATTCTCAGGTTCTGTCCATTTTATTCCGAAATTCAGACAATAAATACCGTTTTGGTGCTTGTAAATGTGACGTGACCGATCGCTGTAGCGCTTCAGTTCAAGTAAACCGATCATCTGTTACTTTTTATTTAAAGATACAGTACAACTTACCGAAAGATATGCCTACATAATTTCGATCAGTGTTTTTCAACCACGGAAAGAGGTCAATAAAACTGCAGGTGAACAATTATGTCACAGAACGTTACATTTACCTTAGTTGACTAGAAAAAAAATAGCTATAGAGAGGAGTATTTTGCTAAATATATGCACTATATTACATTTGTATTATATTTTTACTTGTCATAATTGTTATTATAATGAAAGCCAAATTGTATTTAATTTAATTTGTTAATTTTTAACCTTTAATAATACCAGCTAACAGGGCTCTCTGTCTGTTTAAAGCATTATGTGAGATATATATTTTTTTTCTTGAGAAAAATTTACATGTTGGCTATCTACTGTAGCCTACCTAATTTTTATCCAAAGAGTCAATATTGAATCAAGATTGAAATCAAATCCCAAGAATTGAAATCATGAAAATTGTGTAAAATTCTGTTTAGTTACCAAATGTTTTGACAATCGCAATTACACCTATTGTAATGCAAGTTGTTTTTTTAATGCAAGTTGTTCCCTCCCCCACCACCACTCCATCCATTTCTCCTGAGCAATTAAAATATTGTGATAATACCGTATACCGTGATAAAAGCTCAATCAATTAATCGCAGCATGAAAATTTGATACCGGCACATGCCTACCTTCAACCCTAAGAACACCATTCCCACTGTCAAACATGGTGGTGGGAACCTAATGTTTTGGGAGTGTTTTTCAGCCGGTGGACCAGGGAACCTAATCACAGTAAACAGCACCATGAAAAAGGAGCAATACATCAAAATTCTCAACAACAACATCAGGCAGTCTGCAGAGAAACTTGGCCTTGGGCACCAGTGGACATTTCAGCACGACAACGACCCAAAACACACAGCAAAAGTGGTGAAGAAATGGTTAGCAGACAAAAATGTGTTCTGCAGTGGCCCAGCCAGAGTCCTGACTTAAATCCAATTGAGAATCTTCGGAGGGAGCTAAAGATCAGGGTGATGGCAAGGAGACCCTCCAAAATGAAAGAGTTGAAGGTCATCGCTAAAGATGAATGGGCAAAAACACCAGTGGAAAAAGCTGGTCAGCAATTATAGGAAGCATTTGATTGCTGTAATTGCCAGTAAAAGGCTTTTCTATTGATTATTGAGAAGGCTATGAATAATTTTGGACATGCCACTTTTTGTTTAAATATAAATAAAAAAAATGATGCCTTTTGGACATCGTCTTATTATCTTCTGGGAGATGTCTGTGTCATTTCTAAAAAAAAAATAAAAAATAAAAACTTGCTGGTTGAATAAAAGTTACTTTAAGGCCGTGTTCACACTTGGCGTCCTTTTCCAAACTGCCAGCGTCTGTTTTACATTCTAATCCTATGGAGTAAACCGTCTTTTCAAAAAAGCCCTGAGCGCTTTTTTAAACGCCACCGCCGGCGTCTTTTTCTGCAGCTCAGAGCGTCTTTTTATGTTGAAAAAAGTTGAACTTTTTAAAAGAAAACGCCCTACGATCACACCGAACGCGTCTTTCAGTTCTAAAAACGCGAGGCGCACAGCACTGCCTTTTTTGGTGACTTTTAATAAAAGAGCAGTGTGCTGCGGTTTTTTTATGTTGCTAAGCAACGACCAAAACTGCTGTCCTGTCAGTCAAATCAAAGGATTATAGCGCGAGCGCTCTAAAAACTTTGTTTTTTTTCTGTTAAGTAAACTGTCATATTAGCAGAAACCCTAAATATACAGCTCCGGGTTACCCACGATAGACACCGACACCAAAGGTTTCTCCTCTAACTCTTGCAGTCTGCGGACTTTTTAAGCAACGTTAAACTTTCGTCACCACAACAGAAGGCCCGCCTCTCCATACATGCGATTGGACAATGGAAAAGAACGCGAATGACGTTGGGCGTTTTTCCGCTCAGAGTTGATTTTTTTTCAACTTCAGGCGCTCAGAGCGCTCCTGCAAAAACGCGAGGCGCAGCAGGCAGCGAAAACGCGAGGCGCCCGGGGCGCATAAGCAGCGCGGAGAACGCTCACTGCCAACAGAAAACCATTCAAAAGAGGCGCCTCCAACTGCAAAAACGCGTTCGGTGTGATCGCGGCCCTAGTCAACTTTTTCTTGTCAAAAAAGACGCCAAGTGTGAACGCAGCCTAAGTCAGAATTTGCCAGGGGTATGAATAATTTTGGACTTGACTGTATGTATGTATGTATATGTGTATTGATTTATGCAATTGTAGTTGATTTCCCTCATCAAAGTTTACAGTGCACAGTGTTGTATCTTTGAATTGATGCAAAAAAAAAAGTTGGACAAACCAAAAGACAAAGTTTATAATGCTGTGATACATCTTTATTTTGCAACTTGTTATCAAAGACATTTTCATCATGCATGAATAATGTACTTGTGTGACCTTCAGAAGAGATCTCCTTTGCTTGTTCTGCTATTAAAATTGTCCCGTATCCCATAGGTGACCCGCCTGCAGTACCTCAATGCCGTGATGGCGTCGCGGGTGGCCCAGAGCCCCGACCCGCCCGAAATTAAGATCCTGCCCAACAGTCAAACCAAACTCCTGAACGAGAAAAACACTACTCAAGGTACGTCTCACACCGGCACACATGCATGACAGCGAGTACATAACTCTTTGTGCTTTTGATTTTGCGTATTTTCTTCTTTCAGTTTTTTTGTGTAATTTGCTAGTGTCGGAATGTTGTGGAGTCTAAACATGCAAGAACAGGTCAATCGGGGAATGTCTATGAAACTTCATCGCTCTCTTCCGCTGAACTAAGACTGTTCTCTTTCTTTGTCTTTTTCTCTCCTTCCCTTCATTTTCTCCCTCTTTTTCTCTCCATTAGACTTTCAGCTCCACTTTTCATTCTTTGACGCAATTGACAACTACTGTTAGTGTGCTTTGCATGAGGTAAATGCAAGTGATAAGCATGGTATGTTACGTTTGAAACATGTATCCCATCAGCACATGGACACATAACAGAGCGCCACCAGGTGGTTGGTATGATACATCAGTGCATGTCAAATGAGACGCATACTGATATGAGCTTGAGACAATGTTTTCCTCCTAATTTTCTAATGCCACCGTTTTGCAAAGTAACCCTCTTCTATATTAATGCTGTCTGTTGGCACCTCCACATTAAACTCTCAGACAGGATATAAATGTCCAGGTAGGTCTACTTATGAAGTTCCCTTCACCCCATTAAACAGTTAGCTAATTACCAATGTTTGTTTATTTATTAATTGTTATTGTTATTAATTGGTCAATAAATTAATTTTGGCCAAATAATATTTTGAGATCTGTAAAACTGTTTTTTAAATAAGTTTCTTATGCTCATTGTGGCTGCTTTTCTTTGATAAAAAATACAAAATATATATATTTATCTATATAGATTTATATACATTTAAATATCATTTATTGTGATGCAAAGCTGAATTTTCAGCATCATTACTCCAGTCTTCAGTGTCCCTTCAGAAATTATTGTAATATGCTGATTTATTATTAGTGTTGGAAACAGTTGCTGCTTAATATTTTTTGGAGCGTGTGATACATTTTTCAAGATTCTATGATGACTAAAAAGTTCAAAAGAACAGAAAATTTTTTAGAATATATTTAAAAATGTAATTTATTCCTGTGATCAAAGCTGAATTTTTTTTAGCATCATTACTCCAGTCTTCAGTGTCACATGATCTTTAGAAATTATTCTAATATCCCGTTTTTTTTTTTTATAATAATTATTATAATTATTAACATTATTATAATTCAGGATTCTTTTGGGAGGGAGGGGGATTATAGAAATGAATACTTTTATTTAGCAAGAATGCTTTAAATTGATATTTATAATGTTACAAAATATTATTTTTTATTTCAGATAAATGCTGTTCGTTTGAACTTTCTATTCATCAAAGAAATTAGAAAAAATATGCTGTTTTCAACATAATAATAATCAATGTTTTGAGCAGCAAATCAGCATATTAGAATGATTTCTGAAGGATCAAGTGAAACTAAAGACTCAAAAAAAAAATCAGCTTTGAAATCACGGAAATAAATTACATTTTAAAATATATTCTAATACAAAAGCAGTTTTTTTTTTTTATATTTCAAATTTCTAAAATATTTCAAAATGTTACTGTTTTTGCTGTACTTTTTAATCAAATAAATGCAGGCTTGGTGAGCAGAAGAGACTTCTTTAAAAAAAAAAACAAAAAAAAAAAACATTGAAAATGCCCAAAAACTTTTGACTGGTTGTGTGTGTGTGTGTATATATATATTGCCGTGAGAGTGAGTAAAACATGGGATAATTTTCATTTTGGACTCTTTAAATGTGCTTTGGGGAACCAAAATGGTTCCTTTATGGAATCACTGCGAAAACCTTCCTTTGGCCCAATTATTTATGTGTATGTATGTATATATATATATATGTATATGTATATGTATATGTATATATATATATATATATACACACACACACACACACAACATGTGAACTTTGTGACTCTTTACCACATGTTTACCGATAATAAGCTACTAGTAATAACACATTTCTGATGAAACTGTAGTGATTCATTGGCCTTTAATTTGAATATTAAATTGTCAGCTAAATTATTTTTACTCATTTTGGAATGACGTCAGAATATGTTATCAGGGAATGATGAAACACTGTTTTTGACGGACGGTTTCACTCTGGTGTCCCCGGGATCTGCAGGTGCGAGCAAGAGCCAGGAATCCAGGCCAGACGAGGAGCTTCACAGCCAGAGAGGAGCGTTTTGACCTTCTACCTAACCTTCCTGCAGAACTCACAAGGATTTTATTATGACAACTAATTTGTTTTTGTCGTCTTAAATGAATCTTTTACTCCTGGAATGCAGCGATTTGAGCCAGATGGAGGGACTGTTGAGGAAAACAAAAAAGACGTGTCTTTCTGTTCAGACGGGATCTGTTCTCACTGTTCTGCTTACTCAGCTGTTCCCTCTGATGTTACTTCCTCTGCACTCTGTTTGAGTTCACTTATTTCTTTCAAGTGTATGCGTGTGCATATGTGCTACTAAATTAAATGGTGTGCCAAGATCTTAATATCCCTGTCTTATCATATGAGCAGTATTGCAACCCTGAATCGTCAAGCCCTAACGTGCCAAAATAGGTTCAGAGCGACAGAAAATAGCCATTTACTCACCCTCATGCCATTCCAAACACACAATCTTGTCTTTTCACATATCTTTTCCAATTATTAGTGATTCCATACATATTTGAACTGGCATTTCCAAGAAACAAATGGCCTAAAACCTTTGAGCAAGCACTATTTAAAATAAAGGTTCTTTATTGGCATCAATTGGTCCATGAGGAACCTTCAACATTTATGGAACCAAAAGGTTCTTTATAGTGGAAATAAGTTCTTTAGATTAAAATGTTCACTTAGATGTTAAACTGTTCACTTAATGGGTTCATTTTCATTTTTTGGGTGAACTAACCCTTTATTTACTCACCCTCAAGGCATCCTAGACTACCTTCTGTCAGACGAATCAAATTGGAGTTATATTAAAAATTATTCTGGCCCTCCCAAGCTCTATCCTCGCAATCGGTGGATGTTTCTGTTCAGCAGTCCAAAAGTGCATAAATCCATAATTAAAAGTGCTCCACACAGCTCAAGGGGGTGAATAAAGTAACGAATCGATGCATTTTTGTAAGAAAAATATCCATATTTAAGACATAATAATCACTTTTTTCTAGCTTGCGCTAACTGTCATATGTTCCAGGCGGATGAATTATGATGTATGCAAATGCGTAGCACATGCACAGCAGATTTTGTGAAAACCAACGTTTGTTTACAGGAGCAAAGGAAGCAAAGTTTCCTTACTTTAGTAAAGGAAAACCAGTCTCCTCTTTTTTCTTTACAAATCCTCCTTTTTTTACTTCTAATTCATGACCGGTGTTTTGTTTTGCTCTCTCCGCTTCCACATTTGTCGAAAACCTAGAGAAAACTGATTATTACATTTTAAATATGGATATTTTTCTTACAAAAACGCATTGATTCACTACAGGAGGCCTTTATTAACCCCCCGGAGCTGTGTGGAGCACTTTTTATTACGGATGGATGCACTTTATTAGACTTCTTTTCGACTGTTGAACAGCCATTCACTGCCATTATAAAACTTGGAAAAATCAGGACAATTTTTAATATAACTCTGATTGGATTCGACTTTAAGAAGCAAGTCATGTACACCTAGGATGCCGTGAGAGTGAGTAAAACATGGGCTAATCTTCATTTTGGACTCTTTAAATGTGCTTTGGGGAACCAAAATGGTTCTTTTATGGAATCACTGCGAAAACCTTCCTTTGGCACAATTATTTTTCAAGGAAACCCGAGGTATTAAGACTTGTATGGCTTAATATAACATAAATGATGTTTCTTACTAAAACATAGTAGAAAACCCACAAAAGGTATATTTTGAGACTATTATGTACTGTACTATGATGGATGACGTTATTTCGATGACGTAAAATGGTTGTACTTGGTGAGCTACTGATGCTAACTTTCGATATTTATTTTACCCCACAATTCGGAATAAGCAACTCGGAAAAACAACGCCACATTGTGTCGCTTTTGGTTGTAATTTTTTAGTCGAAGGGCAACAAGAGAAGCAATGTAAGTCTTTACTGCTTTCCTAGTGATACGAATAGTTGAAAACAATGGGAAGATACCTGTAGACGAATACAACTTCCCTAAAGACCTGCGTGTTTGTTCTCTCCACTTTAGCTCTTAAGCCTTTGAGGCTTTTTTTAACCAACCACAGCTACTGAAAGAGCTTTCATACTGTACAGCAGAGACAAGTGATAGATGCCATCCTAACAGGATGTAAACATGTAGACGCTTGTTAAAACGCTGCAGCCACTGAAGGAATTTCCCAGCATGGATTTCACTCAATATCCAGGGGCATGTAGACTCACTGTGGGAAAAAAATCCATGGAAAAGGCATTTGGTTTAAACCTATGCTTAAATATGTTGCCACCTTTATGCTCTTTCAGCAGCTGTGGTCATTGTGTCAGTATTTTATTTTCTGAAGAGTTGTGTAGTCCAAAATATGTATAACACAATGTGGATTTTCTACTAGCCTACATATTCCAGTAAGAGACATTTACGTTATGTTAAGCCATGCTTAGTCTTAATACCCAGGGTTCCCTTCCACAGTGTGAACTCTTTTCATTCCACTAAATGTTATTTAGATTAAAATGTTTATTACATTTAGAAAAATGGTTAGTTTAAGAACTGTTCACTGAAAGATTCTCTTTGGAACCAAAAATGTGTGCCACTGAAAAACCATTTTTGGTACCCTAAAGAACCTTTTAGCGAAACATTCTTAAAGGAACCATTATTTAATAGTGTAAAGACCATTTTAATAATTTAAAGAATGTTTATCCATTACCAAGAACCTTACGTGGAATGGAAAGGTTCTATTAATGGTCCTACATGGAGAAAAAACAACTATCTTTTAAAAAGTGTATTGCATTTGCTTTGAAAACCCATTGCAACATTTATTTTTAAGAGTGTAGGTAAAGGTTAACCAGTGATTATTACATTTAATCTTTTTCTAAAGACAGGTTTGACGAGTTTGGTCGGGTTGGGTGAGTCCTTAGGTGAAATATTCCTTTTATGTCCCATTATGTATGTGCCAATGAAAGTTGATCCACAGGAAATTAGCTAAAAGTGGAAAGCTGGATTTTTTTTTTCCACATAGAAGAAATTGTCTTGCAATGTTCAGTAATCAGAAACTGGGATGGAATGTCTCTTTTGAAATTTCTATACTTGGTCCTTTTGATTTATTACTTTTGACTAATATATTCCTCTCCAACTCTTCAGATTGTAAGATTTATTATTTGCTGAAAAACAAATTTGAGAGTGACGTTACATCATCTGCGTGACCCTGACCCAGTTTTTCACTGCATGTCTATGTCCGGCTGTCTTGTAATTCTGCATCTCAGAACATTTGCACATTAGGTGACTTAATGCCTTGCATGACTGTAGCAGCTGACAGTATAAACAAAAAACGTCCAAACTTTCCCATATTGGATTAACATGAAATTAGATTTTAGCAATACTGAAAACCCCAATGTTTATGAGGTTGTATTATATTTTGAAATACAGAAGCATTGTGTAGATGGGTAATTAACCCAAAACCTATATGGTGTTCTGTTATAATGAATTTGCTATTCATTCCATCCGCTTGTCCTAAAGAAGATGCTTGGTTTAAACATTCTATCTTATTTTAAATTACTTTAAATGACATTCAAGCCTACACTACCATTCAAATAATTGCTTTAATAAGTTTCTTAATGCTCACCAAGGATGTTTGTTTGATCAAAAATAATAAAATATTATTTCAGTTTAAAATATCTGTTTTCTATTTGAATATATTTTAAAATGTAATTTATTCATGTCAGGCAAAGCTGAATTTTCAACATCATTACTCCAGTCTTCAGTGTCACTGATGTTTCAGAAATCATTCTCATATGCTGATTTGCTGAAACAAGAAACATTTCTTATTATCAATGTTGAAAACAGTTGTGCTGCTTCATATTTTTGTGGAAACCAATACATTTTTCAAAGAACGGCGTTTATTTGAAATAGAAATCTTAAATGTCTTTATTGTCAGTTTTGATTAATTTAGGACATTCTTTCTGAATAAAAGTACTAATTTCTTTAAAATAATAATAATAATAATAATAATAATAATAATGACCCCAGACTTTTTGAACGGTAGTGCGTAATTTGGAAAGAGTGTGGTTTTCAGGATAAACTTTATGTACAAGAAATTCAAGCCTTTGTTGTTTTGTTGATGCAAATAGTCATGTAACCTTTTTTAGCAGTCATTTACAAGTGCTTATTTATGTTGCTGTCATTATAACCCATCCGCTAAAAACTGAGCGCACCGATCAGTGTGTGATCCAAGTAAATATTTTTCTGCTGTTCAAAATGTTGTACTGTTTGTTCTGTTGTAAAAGTCAATTTATATGGTCACAAAATAACAAATGTATATAATATATATATATATATATAAAATCCTTTTCTTGTCTTACTCTATCAAGGGAAATGCTCGGATTTTTTGCATAGGTTAGAGATGACTGTAAATTAATAAACTTCTGAATCATTGTAAAGCGGGAACAGTTGCTGGCAGATGTCAATTTTTCAGGTACAAACATAGATATTACCAGGGATTCAAACACACTTTTACTTCAGACCAGCCATTTTTGGTAGTTGAGATTCAAATCTTCTCTGTATTGTACATGAGCCATTGAATGCTCTTGATATCGACTCTTTCATAGGAAATAAACACAACCCAGTGCTAAACTGATTGTCCTTGATTTTGTATTGTTTCCAGTATGCTACTTTTCTCCGGAATTAAAAAATGTCCAGGTTTTGGCTTTGTTTTTCAGTAGACTACAGTCATACGTATGCATGAAAGCCTATTTCCGCCACGCAAGAAAAAAAAATCATGCCTTAAAAAAAAAATCTAAACTATGACATACTTAAGTCATAATTATGAGATAAAAAAATCGAAATTGAGATAAAAAGTTTAAATTATGACTTTAAAAGCCATAATTATTAGATAAAAAGTGGAAACTATGACAAAGTTGAAATTATGACTTTTAAAGTCCTAATTACAAGATAAAATCTAAATTTACTTATTATCAATTATGAGATAAAAGTTAAAATTATGACATATAAAGTCGAAATTATGATTTATAAATTCTTATAAATTAGGAGATAAAGTCAAAATTGACATAAGGTCAAAATTACGAATCATAATAATGAGAAAATTATCACTTTAAAAGTCGTAATTACAAGATAAAAAGCCGAAATTTAGACTTTAAAAGTCGTAATTATGAGATAAAGTCAAAATGATCACTTTAAAAGTTGTAATTATGAGATAAAAAGTCAAAATTATGACTTTAAAAGCCATAATAAGATTAAAAAAAATCTAAATATGACTTTAAAAGCCATAATTATGAGATAAATATCTAAATATGACTTTAAAAGTCATAATTATTAATTAAAAAGTGGAAACTATGACAAAGTTGAAATTATGACTTTAAAAGCCATAATTATGAGAAAGTCGAAATTATCACTTTAAAAGTTGTAATTACAAGATAAAATCAAAATTAATTATAAACAATTACGAGATAAAAAGTCAAAATTATGACAAAGTCGAAATTATGATTTATAAATTCTTATAAATTAGGAGATAGTCAAAATTGACATGAGGTCAAAATTACGAATCATAATAATGAGAAAATTATCACATTAAAAGTCGTAATTACAAGATAAAAAGCCGAAATTTAGACTTTAAAAGTCGTAATTATGAGATAAAGTCAAAATGATCACTTTAAAAGTTGTAATTATGAGATAAAAAGTCAAAATTATGACTTTAAAAGCCATAATTATAAGATTTAAAAAAATCTAAATATGACTTTAAAAGTCATAATTATTAATTAAAAAGTGGAAACTATGACAAAGTTGAAATTATGATTTATAAATTCTTATAAATTAGGAGATAAAGTCAAAATTGACATGAGGTCAAAATTACGAATCATAATAATGAGAAAATTATCACATTAAAAGTCGTAATTACAAGATAAAAAGCCGAAATTTAGACTTTAAAAGTCGTAATTATGAGATAAAGTCAAAATGATCACTTTAAAAGTTGTAATTATGAGATAAAAAGTCAAAATTATGACTTTAAAAGCCATAATAAGATTTAAAAAAAATCTAAATATGACTTTAAAAGCCATAATTATGAGATAAAAAAATATCTAAATTATGACTTTAAAAGTCATAATTATTAATTAAAAAGTGGAAACTATGACAAAGTTGAAATTATGACTTTAAAAGTCATAATTATGAGAAAGTTGAAATTATCACTTTAAAAGTCGTAATTACAAGATAAAATCAAAATTTACTTATAATCAATTGAGATAAAAAGTCAAAATTATGACATATAAAGTCGAAATTATGATTTATAAATTCTTATAAATTAGGAGATAAAGTCAAAATTGACATGAGGTCAAAATTACGAATCATAATTATGAGAAAGTCGAAATTATCACTTTAAAAGTCGTAATTACAAGATAAAAAGCCGAAATTAAGACTTTAAAAGTCGTAATTATGAGATAAAGTCAAAATGATCACTTTAAAAGTTGTAATTATGAGATAAAGTCAAAATTATGACTTTAAAAGCCATAATAAGATTAAAAAAATCTAAATATGACTTTAAAAGCCATAATGAGATAAAAATATCTAAATTATGACTTTAAAAGTCATAATTATGAGATAGTCAAAATGTACTAATAGTCGAAATTACGAGATAAAAAGTTGAAATTATGACATAAAAAGTCAAATTATGATTTATAAATTCGTATAAATTACAAGATAGTCCAAATTTTGACATGTACAGTCGAAATTACAAGATAAATAGTCAAATTATGACTTATACCCCCAGTTTCATAGACAAGGCTTAAGCCTAGTCCTCGACTAAAATGTAAGTCTGAGCTGTTTCAACTGAAAGAAACTTTGGTAACACTTTACAATAAGGTTCATTAGTTAACATTAGTTAACCATATTAGTTAACATGAACTAATAATGAACTGGACTTATACAGCATTTATTAATCTTTGTTAATTTCAACATTTACTAATGCATTATTAAAATTTTGTTAACATTAGTTAATGCAGTGTGAACTAACATGAACAAACAATGAACAACTGTATTTCCGTTAACTAACGTTAATAAAGATTAGTAAATACATTAACAAATGTATTGCTCATGGTTAGTTCATGTTAGTTAATACATTAACTAATGTTTAACTAATGAACCTTATTGTAAAGTGTTACCGAAACTTTTACTGACTGATCTTAAAATATATCGGTGCCTTTGTTTTGTCTCAAGATGCACACCAGTAATGTTTTTTTCTAAGGCACATTTATAAAAATTACTTAAATGTCTTAATTGAACTTTTTATCTCATAATTTTTACTTTAGAAGTCATAATTTCGACTTTTTATCGTAATTGTGATTTTAGTAAGTCATAATTTTGACTTTGTCATAATTTCAATTATATAATTCAGAATTTCAACTTTTTTATTTCAATTTTGAATAAGTCATAATTTCAACTTTTTATTTCAGAATTTCAACTTTATAATTCAGAATTTCAACATTTTATCTCATCATTTTCATAAGTCATAATTTTAACTCCATCTCATGAGTTATCTGATAATTTCACATTTTTATCTTATAATTTTGACTTTAGAAGTCATAATTTAGACTTTTTATCGTAATTATGATTTTAGTAAGTCACAGTTTCAACTTATCTAATAATTTTGACTTTATAATTATTCCATTATTTCAATTCTATAATTCATAATTTCAACATCTCATAATTTTATCTCTTTACCTCATGAGTTAGGTATCTGATCATTTCAACTTTATAAGTCATAATTTCAACTTTTTATCTGATAATTCCACATTTTTATCGAATAATTTAGACGTTAGAATTCATAATTTAGACTTCATCTTGAAATTATGATTTTAGTAGGTCATAATTTTAACTTTATTTAATAATTCCAACTTTATAATTCAGAATTTTAAACTTTTTATCTCATAATTTTGACTTTAGAAGTCATAATTTAGACTTTTAATCGTAATTATGATTTTAGTAAGTCATAATTGTAACTTTATAATTCAGAATTTTAATTTATCTCATAATTTTGCATAATTATTATCCGTAGAGGGCTCCCTACGGTCACAAAAATACACAAAACTATATCCAGATGCTTTAAGCAGATAAAGGCAACTATTTTTATACCATGATGTTTAGGTATTTAGAAATACCTTAATTGTCTTAATTGTTTAAAAGCTCTCTCTGTAGTTACTGCACTTTCAGTTCAGTTTCCTTATGCATTTTATTTGCCGTAAAAATGACTAATGTCTTTGGAAATAAAACTTTCATAAACACCACAATGAATTTGCTCGAAAAAAAGGCACATTGCTCATTGTGGTTAATGTCATGCTTCTGTTGAATTCTGTTTTTGGCCAAGACTATTGTCAGATGAGTCGTCATACATCTGTATATACACACACATATATACATATACATATTAATTAATTAATATAAATGGGTCAAAGACGTTAAGATGTCCATGTCAAAAGAAATTTACAAAAGTGATTTTATGTCCATAGAAAGCATATTAAATTAAAGGTTTCAAATAAGTTTTTAGAGAATAAAATGTCAAAATTTGGTTGAAATAATGTTACATTGGCATTAAGTGTAACACAATATTTATGTCAAAATTCAAACAACATGCTTATTCTGACTTGTACATATTTAAATGTTTAAAAGAATAAGGGAACATATTAAATTTGTGTTTTAAATGAGTAAAAAATTCTTACTGACAAATGGAACCTAGGATAGTGGCAAATTTGAAAAATGTAGAATTACAACTAATTAGTATTTGGGGTGAAAGAAATTCATATTTTAATATGACATAAATTGATTTTTGTTGTAAATATGCCCAACAAGATTGTTACACTGAATGACATTTTAGTAGGTGTCTTCTGTAAATTAAGGAAAAAATGATATTTATTTTTTTGCTCAAAACAAAATGTAATAAAATTAAAGAGAATTTTTTTTTTATATTTCTTTGAAAAAAACAACAATTTAAAGCAGTATTACACTTACTGTTTTTATGCTTAATTCCTTTTTCGTCTCTGACCCAAATATATTGATTTAAATATTAAATATAATTAATGTCTATATATATTTTTTCAATATTTCAGCACATAAAATACGGCTTTAGTATACTGTAAGGCAGATGTAGTCAAAAACTTACTAACTTAAAAAAAAATAATAATAAAAATCGTAGTGTGAAAACATCCAAATTTCTTTTTCCAGATTTCTAAAAGCTTTAATTTTCAATGTACATTTACAGATTGAAGAATAAAACAATTCATAAAATAAATAAAAAGAAAAGCTTTTTAAAAAAAAAAAAATAGATTTTTGGCTATAATACATTTCTTCTTTTTTGCTTCTGCTTTTATTTATTTTATGAATCATTTTATTCTTCAATCTGTAAACCTTAAATACTCATTATTTACATGAGTAGTTGTGGTATGTTTTTTTTACAACCTTATGACCAATTTCCTTTTACAAGCAGGAAATGACAGATGACCATATTTGGAGGTGGAAGTACAAACAAGGTTACATCATATTGCTACTTGCACATACCATTCGAATGTTCACCAAGGCTGCATTTTTATGATCAAAAATACACTAAAATCAGTAATATTGTGAAATATCATTACCGTTTAAAAGATCTGTTTTCTATTTGATTATATATTGAAATTTATATCTGTAAAGCAAAGCTGAATTTTCAGCATCATTACTTCAGTCTTCAGTGTCACAAGATCCTTCAGAAATCATTCTGAATCATGCCGCTTTGCTGCTCAAGAAACATTTGATTATCATCAACATCAAAAGGAATAATTTATTTGAAATAGAGAAGTTGAGTTGGTCAACTAAGCAAATGTATCAATTAAAAAAAAAAAACCTTCCTGACGCCAAACTTTTAAACAGTAGTGTATATCATTATATCATCAATGTAAAATATTAAAGCTTATATATATATATATATATATTTTCCATTTTTTTATATTATTTTATCCATCTTTCCTCCTTCACACACCCAGTCAGATCTGTTTAAAACTGGACAAGACAATACGAAACCGGAATTTGAGACGCATGATGTAACTAGCCCATATAATATTAAAATTGTATCCCTAATGATGCAACGTTTACACATATCCTTTTAGAACACACCTAGAAAAACTGAGTCACGGGAGAAGCAGGATAAGGACTAGCAAAAAAGTCCAGGGTAAACTGGATTTGCAGGGGTGGGGTGTTGTTTATCGTGTCATGACTTCCTGTTACTTACTGAAGCTGTTAACAAATCCTGACTGATTGTGTCTGTCGTCTGGCCTAACAGAAACTTATACAGTATACAGTAGCATTGTCTTAAAATAGTACTAAATCTGCAGCGGTTTTTATGAGCTGATTTTAATGTGTTCTCCTGACGTAAAGTGCCAAGACAGCCTAGGTTAGCATTTTATACCACCATTTTGCAGAAGCTAAATGAGGAAGTTTCATAAACGCAGAAATTCTCCTGGACATTCTAGCCACAATATTTGTTCAAGTCAGTGAATGGGGATTGCCTAACTAGACAAAACACCTAAAAACCCTCTCTGTTAGAGAATTAGTTTTTTATAATAACCCAATTGTGGACATTCTGCCTTACACTGGAATAGGTAATTAATTCATCCTGAATTAACCAACTTTTTATGCATGACCTCAGAGAAAATGAAAGTTAAGAAGATTACATATATTAAAGTCTGCGACAAAGATTTCTTCTTTATAATATATAGAAGTGGACTTCTATTGTGCCCGTGAGTTGCACTTTAAATTCAGCTTCAAAGGTCTCAAAACGATTCCAGCCAAGGAATAAAGGTCTTATCTAGCGATTGCAGGAGTTTAGTGTCAAATAAATACATGTTGTATTTTTGTACTGTAAGGTCAATTAAGTCTCTGCGATCTCGTGCGCTTGGAATCAAAGCTATTTTTAATTGATAGACAGCAACCTCAGATACCTGTCAGCAATCGCAGGAAGTCTCCTTCAAAAACAATTCATGTTATTTTCAAATTCTGTAGCCTCAAACTCTTGTCTGCCAATCGAATACGCTTTGTGACAAAAGCATGTTGTATTCTTATATACAATCTGTCATTTTCTAAAATAAAAATTGACAATTAATATACTTTTTAACCTCAATTGCTCGTCTTGTCTAGCTCTGCATGAACTTTGTGTATTCTGGTTCAAGACAGTTAGGGTATGAAAAACTCCCATCCTATTTTCTCCTCCAACTTCAAAATCATCCTGCATCGCTGCAGAAGTACCAACCAAGTGTTTACACAAAGTGAAGGTGCAAAGAAGATGAAACACCCTTTACAAAAAATGTAAAACAGTAGGATTATTTTGAAGTTGGAGGATGAGATGTGGGTTTTTCGACATACCCTAACTGTCTTGAACCAGAATACACAGTTCATGCAGAGCAAGACGAGCATTTGAGGTTAAAAAGTATATAAATTGTCAATTTGTTTAGAAAATGACCAATCATTTTGCTAAATAAGCCTCTTCTTCTTCGACTGGGATCATTTAAAACCCCTTTGAAGCTGTATTTAAACTGCATTTTGGAAGTTCAAACTCCGGGGCACCAATGAGGCGACTATATGGAGAAAAATCCTGAAATGTTTTCCTCCAAAATCATAATTTCTTTACGAATAAAGAAAGAAAGAAAGACATAAACATCTTGGATAACAAGGAGGTAAGTAAATTATATGTAAACTTTAGTTCTGGAAGTGAACTTCTCCTTTAGAGGTGCCCAAATATGTTTACAGATATTTAGGAAACGCCAAGTTCACATACTTCTGAAGTCAATTATTCCACTTATACTATGGTTACCACACATCAAGACATCAATCAGATTATATATTTGTCCGGTTTTGTCCCTAAACCGCTATTGTGAGTAGGATTAATTTCTCACGCAGCTCATCCAGCGCCTCCTTTGCTAATTCCAAAATGTCATTTTAGACCTAGTAACGACGCTTGAGCCGTTGATAGCAGATGAAGATTTTAGGACTTTTAGGACAATATAACGTTGCAATCAAATTAATAATAATAAAATGCGCTCAGGAAGTTTGGCATGACTTTCCTGGAACGCTACAAAGTCGTGAGGCATGGTTTGAAGTCGTAATTTACTCAAAAACCTGCCTGGAAAGCAACATAAAACTTGAAAAATTGTGTGTATTGATGTCTTTCCACAGTTTAAATTAAGTATGTTCTGATGTTCATTCATGTTTATTTAGCACTTTAAGTAATTAAAAAAAAAAACGATCGGAACAAAACAGTATTTATTGTTTGAATTTCTTTTAAAAATTACAACATTTTAAAGCGGAGACATTGTTTCATACCAGAAGTAACCTGCTCTGTCTAGTCTGTCGGCATGATGTCAGTTTCCTTTTTATTTTGCAATGTATTTTTTTTTTACTGCGTGAGAACAGGATGTGTAGTGTGAGATTGGCATTGTTTGTCAGACATAGTAACAGTAAATAGGGAGGGTGGGTTTTTGAGAAGGGGCGATGGTGGGCAGAGCATGTTATTTCTGGTATGAAACAAGGTTTTCGCTTTAAAATGTTAAGAAATTCAATTGCCTTATTAAATCAATCAAAACGTGAACCGTCTTTTCTTATTCACTTAAAGCACGAAGTAAACATAAATAAACATCAGAACGCATTTCATTTCAACCACAGTACGACATCAATACACACCTTTTTTCAAGTTTAAGTCTACCAAAGTTAATCTGCTCTACGGTCTGAGTTGTTTGCTGGACAAAATGGTGAATTCGGTGTTATGATTGGCCAGATCCCCTTTTGTTTTGGTCGGTGTGACTCATGCCCACTGTTAATTTACCCAATATATTACAACATCCTGAGTTGCCAGTTGGAACACAGCTTACTGCAGCCACGCAAGCCAGCAAACAGGGGTTTGAGATCGCAGATTTTACCTGAAAATCCTCAGCATCTATCTAAAAATTCTTCAAGAAAACAGCTAAAACACATCTCATCCATCTTTATTTGACCCTCTAACTCTACCACTCTCTATTCTAATTCCATCCTTTAAAAAAAAAAACTTGACCCTTTAAGACTTGGACTCTATTCATTCTTTAAAAAAAAAAAAAACTAGTTTCTCTATTCTTTTTGCATTCTATTTATTTGTTTTCTTTCTATTTATTATATAATTACCAAAAAAGCCTCTAACACTAGCTTGCTCTATTCTTTTTCAATTTATTATATAAACCTAAGACTTGTCATAGCACTTCCATATCATTGCTCTTTTGTTGAAAATTGAAAAAGAATAGAAGCAGCTAGTGTTAGAGGCTTATTTGGTAATTATATAATAAATTAGGGATGCACGATATGTATCGGTCGATAACTTGCGCGTTTTGTCAGTAAAGCCGGTTCTGTAATCAGCGGTAAATGCCATCAGGTGCGCGATTTCACGTTGAGCCGTATATACTACACACAGCCGTTGTTTACAGACGAGCTGCGCACTTTCACACTGATAATGAACATTGCTATGCGCAGCTCGTCGGTAAACAACGGCTGTGTGTAGTATATACGGCTCAACGTGAAATCACGCACCTGATGGCATTTACCGCTGATTACAGAACCGGCTTTACTGACAAAACGCGCAAGCTTTATCGACCGATTGGTATCGGTGCATCCCTATAATAAATAGAAAGAAAACAAATAAATAGAATGCAAAAAGAATAGAGAAGCTAGTTTTTTTTTTTTTTTGAAAGAATGAATAGAGTCCAAGTCTTAAAGGGTCAAGTTTTTTTTAAAGGATGGAATTAGAATAGAGAGTGGTAGAGTTAGAGGGTCATAGCACTTCCATATCATTGCTCTTTTGTTGATTTTGATTGATTCCATTGTCCTCATTTTAAGTCGTTTTGGATAAAAGCATCTTCTAAATGACTAAATGTAAATGTAATGTAAAAACATATATGGCCAGAGACATTAAAAAGTGGATAAACCACCTTTCACTGTAAACTGCATTCGTTCCTGTTGCGTGTCCTCAAGTCAAGGCCAGTATTTGCCCATTTCCAGGTTTTCACAACAAAACTCGCCCTATTGCTACTCAAA
This sequence comes from Garra rufa, assembly GCF_049309525.1. Taxonomy (NCBI): domain Eukaryota; kingdom Metazoa; phylum Chordata; class Actinopteri; order Cypriniformes; family Cyprinidae; genus Garra; species Garra rufa. The sequence continues at coordinate 7,195,537 of NC_133383.1, read as the reverse complement.
ACGAACCCATTCGCATTTCGGACTACGTTCTTTGTTTTTTTTCATGGTAAAATTCAGATTTCAGGGGCTATGTAGTTGGGATTGCTTCAACCCGCAGCAACAGTGTTAAAGTAGCCCGATTCTGTGGTACAACCACAGACTTGGCAACACTGCCCATTTCATACATATTGCAGATATAAATGGGTTCCGGATTACAAATGTCCACATGATGTAATAAGTTAACCAAAAGTTAACACACTACAGTTGTTGCGAGTTGTTTGACCATACAAAACCAAAACGGTGCATAAATGGCCAAATTTTTGTGTAAATGTCTCAGGTCAACTTTTCATTTTTGCACCCCACTGAATGAGAATATCAAACACAGTAATGACACTTTTCCTTAATAACCGTCATCTTTCTCTATCTCATGTGGCCACTTCTTGCAGCCGCTGCTGTTTGACCTCTGACCCCTGAATGTGATATTATGGGCTGTTATCTGGTTCTTGCAGCGGGGCTTGAGTGAGTCACTGCTTTTTAAGGGATCATGTCTCAAGATCAGTCTGGAGTGATCTCGAGACATACGCACCTGAAGGGATTTACTGCTCCTCCTTTACTGCCTGCACTGAGACTCAACAAAACATCATTTTAGGTAAGAAACTGTCATAAATTTCTTTCAAGCACAAGTAAATCTCAAAAACAAGTGCTCATTTTGCCACAGATTGGTGCTAGCGGAGACCGGGGCTAGTTGTCACAATGGGTAACTTTACTAAGTAAGTAATGTTTTCAGTTTGTAGTGCTGTTAAATGATTAATTGTGATTAATTGCATCCAAAATAAAAGTTTGTGTATATAAATTTACCCACATGAATATATTTAAGAACAATGTGTTGTTTATATATATATTGAATATATTTACATATAATATAAATGATATGAATATAAATATACACATGTAAATGTTTTTAAAATAAATACTGTATGTGTGTTTACTTATATATACATAATTAAACATACAGAGTACACACATATATTAAGTAAGTAAAACTTTTTCATAATTTTTTTTTTACATTACTTTCGCGTGTAGTTCACAACTGTTGCAAAGCAGGATGATTTTGTAAATCCTACAAACAAACTTCAGTTACATCATAGTATTGCAAAAGCGGATGGAAATCAAGTGACCACAAAAAAACCAACTGCGTAATTACAATTTTTGCAGAACAAAACAATTGGTTCGTATGTGCGCATTTAACCTTTTACATTTGTATTATTTGCTGTAATTTATTTGGCATAACTTTTTATTAGTCAAAAAGACCCTTCACAAAAAAACAATCACTGTTCATTTTTTGTTATTGCAAGCCTAATAATGCAAAAATACTCATACTATTAAAAAAAACCTGTCATACTCTCTTGAATTTAATAGTTTTGTTGTTTTATGTACTACTAGGTATAAAAACCTATTAAATATACCTTTTAATTACTTTATTTGCTTCTCTGTTTTTTTTTAATTCATAAAAAAAAATACAATTATTCATGACAATATTTGTTCAAGAATTAGACAAAAATATATATTTTACAACATCTGACTGTTAAAACATTTCAAACTCACTTTTAAATAAGTGAATACAGAATCATAATCAATATGGAGGACCAGGAGTGCCGCTTAAAAATAAAATGAAGAATCAATTTATCAATTTAATAAAAGTGCATATAAAAATAACGTTTTTAAGGCAAGACACTGCAGGTGAATAGGGTAAAAAATAAAACTAATAGTTATCACCTTACTTACCCAGTTTGATTACATTGATAACATTTTAGAAAACTTGTAATACAAAAATGTTTGCAGTTAAGTCTGAATATGCAAATGAGGCATTATTTAATGAAATATGTGCTAATTTGCATACATTTCTGGTACAAAAATCTAAACACTGGATGAAGTCAGTTTCAAAATTCTTGTTTAAATTTGACATATTAGAGTCAAGGTGTTTTTACAGAGGGGATTTTGAGTATCTCATTTTGTCACTCCATAATTCTGAATAAACTTAGAACAGACAGAAAACAATATATTTTTTTAAATTCTGGGGGGGAATAAAATGTTGTATAAAATCAAGCAAATTATATATGAACAAATCCCTCTGTAAAAACTTTCAGGATATAAACAGGAATAAAAATGTAAAGTCTGGTGTGTGTAAGTGCTACTGAAGTGGAGATTTGTGGCTCAGTGTAGGAGGAAAAACTCATTTGGAGAAAACAACCTTTAAAAATATGTATTGTGATTAAAATCTATTGACACAAATAGATAAATTGCTATAAAAGAAACACTTAACAGTGTCTTTTGGATGTTTTTTTACTAGTCTGAAAAAAACACTTTTTTATTTAATTAATGCTTTAATACGTCCATTAATAAAAAAAAAATATATATATATATAAAAAGTCCCGCTTTTTAAAAGTGGTCCTTCATATATCATGATCAATAATAGAGATTGTATTTAAGTTATTCTACGCATGATTTGCATTTTTAAAAACGTATATTAGAATCAATTATTAGATCCGGACAACAAAATGAGCATGTGCACGCGCACACGCACGTGCACAACCTTCCATTCTTACGAGAAAATTAAAATAATTATGCCTTCAATAGAGACAGCTATGTAACAAAGGAAAGTATACACGTTTATTTACACTTCAAAGGAACACATAGCACTATAAAACCTGCTGACCGGTTATGTCGAAACTTACAAATTTCTACTCCTTTGTGGGAAAGGATTGTTCGCTTTTCTCAAAAGGGAAATCCCCGCTGCAGATGGATATAAAAACACACTTCCACTGCCACAAACACAGTCAACCTTGGGCTCTCACAGGAGAAACAACGACTTAACCAACTCAGTAACTTCAGTGACGGAACTGAACTAAACGACTGGTATGTAGCGTACTGTTTACATTTACGTGCATCTTGACTTGAAGTCAGCTTTTAAAGATACAGACGATTCTTTTCTCACTAAGTTTTATGCTTTGTTTTTAGAACGATGGCATGCAAAGGATATATTGATATTTTGGCTTCTGAGTGGTAAGTATCGCTTGTTTATATATGTATATTATTATTTAAATGCATTATCAAAAAGTTCTTAGCGAAATCTTAGGTAACGCAGATGATGCATTTAACATCAATGCATGATGCAGACCATTTCTATTTCTTGAGTTAGCTTTTCCTGATACATTTTGTTTATTTCCTAAACAGTGCTTCTTTTGATGAACTAGACTGCCCTGTTCCACTAGCCATGGTGAGTTGCTGTTAAATATGCTCATGGATATGGTCTGATTAATATTAAGTCTTCTAAAACAGATTTTTTTTCTTTCTCCAGGGTTGCAAATGCAACATGCTTGAAGACATCAAGCTGGAACTGCATCCTCACAGCATGAGGCGGGTGGTGAACATAATCATTGCTTTGGAAAGGATGAAGCACCCCAAGCCAATGTCTTCTAGCGAGTTTTGTGAAGAAGCGATGTTCAGGGTCTTCTTTGAGAATGTGATCGAAGGTACCATTAGCAAATGCTTTAAGAGCTAAAACTGGTGGTTTGATAGTTGAACAAACCATACTGACCACCTTAACCATCATATTGTGTAGCTGGTCAATTTGACCCAGATTAATTGAGTTGTCAGAAATACTGGTTAACCTATGATTAATTCATATTTGGAGGCTTCTTGATGTTTCTGGGTCAATTTTAATAGGAAATGTCATGGTTAAAAGCAGATGCACAACACTACCAGTCAGAAGTTTTTAAACAGTAAGATTTATGTTTTCTTAAAGAAGTCTCTTCTGCTCACCAATCTTGCATTTATTTTAAAGGACAGCAAAAACAATACAATTGAGATGTTTTTACTATTTAAAATAACTTTTTCATTTGAATATATTTTAAAATGTAATTTATTCTTGTGATTTCAAAGCTGAATTTTTTTTAGCAGTCACACGATCCTACAGAAATCATTCTAATATTCTGATTTGCGGTTTAAAAAATTCTTTCAGCTGAATAGAAAGTTCAGAACAACAGCTTTTATCTGAAATAGAAACATTTTGTAACATTATACATGTCTTTATAATCACTTTTGATCCATTTAAAGCATCCTCGTTAAATATGTATTCATTTCTATAACCCCCCCCCCCCCCCAAAAAATGATACCTTTTAGCTTTTAAATGGTTTTGTGTATAACGTTACAAAAGATTTCTATTTTAGATATCAAATTGGTTCTTGAACAGCAAATCAGCATATTAGAATGATTTCTGAAAAATCATGAGAAACTGAAGACTGTTGTAATGATGCTGAAAATTCAGCTTTGCATCGCAGGAATAAATTACATTTTAAATTATGTTAAAACAGAAAGCAGTTATTTTAAATAGTAAAAACATTTCAAAATTTTTACTGTACTTCGGATCATATAAATGCACGCTTTGTGAGCAGAAGAGACTTCTTTAAAAAACATTTTAAAAACTTTTGACTGGTAGTGTATATTGAATTTCGATCAGTTTGGTCAAGGTCAAGTTGGTCCAGTGTGTTTGTTTGTCAAACCTCTATTGTATTTGACTACCAAAATATTTAAGCATTCGCTCTTATTTCCACAGAACGTATTAAGCCGCTTAACGCATCAGCGACTTACAATAAGACCAGCAAGACCTTGCAGTGCACCATTTGCGATGCGTACAAGAAGTCTCTGGTGCTGAGCGACAAACAAAACCCTAAAGATCTTCATTTGAAGGCTGTGACGCTGACTAGTGGAAACATTCGAATGAAAGGTAAACCTTTATTACACAAGCTTTAGCATTTAAAACGCATGCCTTCAGGAATGTCCTTTTAACGTTTCCTGCGCCTTTTCTGTTTCTCTCAGTGCGGTTCAGTATGTCAACGTACAAATCGAGTAGCTCACAAGGCGACGGCCAGCCTGTGTGCCTGGGAATCTCCAACAGCAACCTCTACCTTGCTTGTACCCAGTCTGATGGTTCTTCTATGCCCAAACTGCTCTTGAAGGTGCGTGCACTACAAACACATTAACCTTCTCTCAAATATGTCTCCAACATTATAAAATGAGGATTCAAATCTCTTTTTGATCATTTTAGGAGGTCAGTGGCCCCTTAAACACCATTAAAGTCGGTGACCCAAATGGGAATGACAGCCTCCTCTTCTTCAGGAAGGAGACTGGAACGGCTAACAACACTTTTGAATCCGTTAAACATCGTGGATGGTTTATTACCACAGCTTTCGATGACTGGGAGAGGGTGGAAATGTTCGAGGCGCCAACTGAACGAACCACCAACTTCACACTTGAGGACTAAGAATCAGATTTGATCCACAAACACATTTCCAGAGAGTATGTACTATGTACAGTTTATAATCTGGATTTATTCAGCGTTACAAACCTGTATGAGTTTATGTATCAGTCTGGGGTTTATTTTGGGGGTTTTTCCACTCTGGGTGTAAGGTTTGTGTTGCGAACGGTAAATTCATGTTGAATTTTTTAAGTATGAACATTTTCCTGTGTGCTTAATTAAAATGTATTTAATTATGTTTAATATTTATTTTAAATTATATTTAAATCAAACTTATTTGATACTGCACTGATTGTTTTACACTAATTATTTTTCAAATAAAGATATGGATGTTACTTGGTGTTGTGGAATTGATTAAAACAACAGACCTTGTTCACAGTGTTTCACCGAACATGATAGACAGGAAACAATTGCATGGCACAAATTCAAAGCTCAAGATACACTGAAAAGTAGTGTTTTACTCAGGATTATCACATAAAGTGACTATAAAATACCAAAGTGCATATGTGACCCTGGATCACAAAACCAGTCATAAGGTTAAATTTTACAAAACTGAGATGTATACATCATATGAAAGCTCAATAAATAAGCTTTCTATTGATGTATGGTTTGTTAGGATAGGACAATATTTGGCCGAGATGCATCTATTTGAAAATCTGGAATCTGAGGATGCAAAAGAATCAAAATATTGAGAAAATCACCTTTAAAGTTGTCCAAATTGAGCTCTTAACAATGCATATTACTAATCAAAATTTACATTTTGATATGTTTACAGTAGGAATTTTACAAAAAATCTTCATGGAACATGATCTTTACTTAATTTCCTAATGATTTTTGGCATAAAAGAAAAATCAATAATTTTGACCCATACAATGTATTTTTGGCTATTGCTACAAATATACCCCAGCGACTTAAGACTGGTTTTGTGGTCCAGGGTCACATATACATATACACTACCAGTCAAAAGTTTTTGAACAGTAAGGTTTTTTGCTCACCAAGCTGGCATTTATTTGATCCAAAGTACAGCCAAAACAGTAATATTTTGAAATATTTTTACCATTTAAATGACTGTTTTTTATTTGAATATATTGTAAAATGTAATTTATTTCTGTGTTCAAAGCTTAATTTTCAGCATCATTACTCCAGTCGTCAGTGTCACATGATCCTTTAGAAATCATTCTAATATACTGATTTGCTGTTCAAGAAACATTATGATTAACATCAATATTTCAAACATATGAGTACATTTTTTTTAGGATTCTTTGATGAATAGAAAGATCCAAAGACCAGCATTTATCTGAAATAAAAATATTTTGTAACATTATAAACTATACCATTCAAAAGCTGGAGTCAGTATACTTTGTTTTAGCAAGGATGCTTTAAATTGATCAAAAGTGATGATAAAGACATTTATAATATAATATATTTGTTTCAGATAAATGCTGTTCTTCTGAACTTTCCAATCATCAAAAAAAACCTGCAAAAAAAAAAAAAAAATTGTACTTTTTTCAACATAATAATAAATGTTTTTTGAGCAGCAAATCATCATATTAGAATGATTTCTGAAGGATCATGTGACTGGAGTAATGATGCTAAAAACTCAGCTTTGAAATCACAGGAATAAATCACATTTTAAAATATATTCAAATAGTAAAGTTATTTTAAATAGTACAAATATTTCTAAATTTTACTCTTTTGCAGAAGAGACTTATTTAAAAAAAACATTAAATATAAAAACATAAATATATATATAATAAATAGGCCACAGCTCCCTCTGCTGTACTTCCTCTGGTCTTGACACGGACTTAAAATAAAATAAAACATGAGCGCCTCCATGTGACAGAACATTTCACTGCATACAGACAGTTGATTGTATTACATAAGAAATATAAGCATTCTTATTTCTAGATATTAAGTATATATGTATGTTGTCCATTACAGTTACTACGGGTATATTTGCAGCAGTAGCCAAAAATACATTGTCAGAATGATTGATCTATCTTTTATGCCAAAAATCATTACGATATTAAGTAAAGATCATGTTCCATGAAGATATTTTTAAAATTTCCTACCATAAATATATCAAAACCTAATTTTGGATTAGTAATATGCATCGCTAAGACACATTTGGACACATTTAAAAGTGATTTTCATAATATTTAGATTTTTATTGCACCCTCAGATTCCAGATTTTTACATAGTTGTATCTTGGACAAATATCCTATAACAAACCATACATAAATGAAAAAAAAAAACGTATAAATCCTTATTTATCAGCTTTCAGATGATGTATAACTGTGGTCCAGGATCACATATTTTCATTGTCACTAAATATTTAGCAGAAATTGGTTATTATTTTAATGAGTTATGACTAATTATATATATATAGAGAGAGAGAGAGAGAGAGATTATTTTCAATGTTTAATTCACACAACAAAGATATCAAAAATGTAAGATACTAACAAAAAAAGTACTACACTATTACTATGATGTTGGTGGTGATTTTAGGTATGTGCTATGAAAAACCATCTTTGAAGAGCCATGGATTGCCATGTAAATGGTTATAAATGTGGAGCACAACGTCACATGAGCAGCTATTGCTTTTTATAAGGGGAGCCACCAGATGGCATTTGCTGGGTTCTTTGCAGCAGAGGTTTTTCCCAGTTGCTTGCACATGTCCCTGAAACAGATACACGATTGAGTGATTTTAAATCAAAGCCACGAATGACAGATATCAATGCTGCAGACTTTTCATATGGACTGCTTGACATGTGAGATCCATTACATTTGATTAAAGGAATAGTTCACCCAAAAATTAAAATTAGCTGAACATTTACCCACCCTCAGGACATTTTAGATGTAGTTCGTTTCTTCATCAGAACAGATTTGGAGAAATGTAGCATTACGTCACTTGCTCGCCAATAGATACTCTGCAGTGAATGGGTGCCGTCAGAATGAGAGTCCAAACAGCTGATCAAAACATCACAATAATCCACAAGCAATCCACACCACTCCAGTCCACCAATTAACATCTTGTGTAGCTTAAATCTGCGTGTTTGTAATAAACAAATCCATCATTACGGTGTTTTAATTTAAACCCTCACTTCTGGTCCAGAAAAAAAACTATAATCCATAATAACGCTTCCTCCAGTAAAAAAGGAAAAAATACGAACTGTTTTCACTTGTTAAAGGAGTAGTTCACTTCCCAAACAAAAATGTACAGATAATGTACTCACCCCGTTGACATCTTTCTTCAACTGTAAAGAAATAGTTTTTATTGAAAAGATTTCAGGATTTTTCTCCATATACACTCTTGAAAATAAAGGTGCTTCACGATGCCATAGAAGAACCTTTTTGTCTAAACGGTTCCAGAAAGAACCTTTAACATCTGAAGATCCTTTCCGTTTCACAAAAGGTTCTTTGTGGTGAAAGAAGGTTCTTCAGATTATAAAAAGTTAAGAAAGAGATGGTTCTTTGTGGAACCAAAAATGGCTCTGCATCGCTGTGAAGAACCTTTTAAAAGCATCTTTATTTTGAAGAGTGTAGTGGACTTGGTGTCCGCGAGTTTGAACTTCCAAAATGCAGTTTAAATGCAGCTTCAAAGGGCTCTAAACGATCCCAGCTGAAGAATAAGGGTGCTATATAGCGAAATGATTGGTCATTTTCTAAAATAATGTACAATTTAAATACACTCTTAAAAATAAAGGTGCTTTAAAGGGTTCTTCAAGCGATGCCATAGAAGAACCATTCAGTCAAAGGTTCTTTAAAGAACCATCTCTTTCTTACCTTTTTATAATCTGAAGAACCTGCTTTCGCCACAAAGAACCTTTTGTGAAACAGAAAGGTTCTTCAGATGTTAAAGGTTCTTTATGGAACCATTTAGACAAAAAAAAAAGGTTCTTCTATGGCATCGTGAGGCACCTTTATTTTTAAGTGTGTACTTTTTAACTTCAAATGCTCGTGTTGTCTAGGTACACCATGTGTATGCGTACTCTGTGCACTCCAGTTCAAGACAGTTAGGGTAGGTCGAAAAAACTCCCACCTCATTTTCTCCTCCAACTTCAAAATCGACCTACATCGGTGCTAAAGTACCGACCCATGTGACAAAGTGAACATGCAAAGATCATCTAAAGCCCTTTCCAAAAAAGGTAAAACAGTGATGTAGGATGATTTTAAAGTTGGAGGATAAAATGAGATGGTAGTTTTTCAACATACCCTTACTGTCTTGAACCGTAGTACACAGGGTTAACGCAGAGCTAGACAAGATGAGAATTTGAGGTTAAAAAGTATATAAATTGTCATTTGTTTTTAGAAAATGACTGATCGTTTCGCTAGATAAGACCCTTATCCCTCGTCTGGGATCATTTAGAGTCCTTTGAAGCTGCATTTAAACTGCATTTTGGAAGTTTAAACTCGGGAGCACCACAGAAATCCATTATATGGAGAAAAATCCTGAAATGTTTTCCTAAAAAAAAACGTAATTTCTTTACAACTGAAGAAAGAAAGATATCTTGGATGACAAGGGGGTGAGTACATTATCTGTAAATGTTGTTCTAGAAGTGAACTACTCCTTTAATAGAGTTTGATCTCTGCATTATTACTCTCCTGATTCGGATTAGATTACTTTTTCACTGGAGACTGCATTAATGCATTAATGATGGATTAGTTTTTGTTTTTGTTTTTACAAAAGCACAGCTTTTTACTTAATAAAACATAAGATGGACTGGAGTTATATGGACTGCTTGTGGATTATTGTGATGTTTTGATCAGCTGTTTGGACTCTCATTCTGACGGCACCCATTCACTGCAGAGGATCCATTAGTGAGCAAGGTTTGTAATCTGATGAAGAAACAAACTCATCTACATTTCGGACAGCCTGGGGATGAGTAATAACTCGGCTAATTTTCATTTTTGGCTGAACTATTCGTTTAAAAACAATCAAATTACATGTTACAAATGTCAACTAGTCAGCTGGTATTTAATGGCTCAGATGACTGCATCAAAAGGTTCTGTGGTTTCACGAGCGAAGATTTAAATCACATGCAAAGCGGGGTGTTTATCCCAAATGTAAAAGAATTCCTCCCACAAAACCGCCCTCCATTGTCAGTATCTGGAGAAATACTGCATCTCTCTATTACAGGTCCCACTGCAGCAACCCGATTCCCTTTTCACACAGCGGCTGCATTGAATTGCACAAGCCGAACCCATGCGTACAAAAGACAGAGTGTCATAAAAGATGTTTCAGGTCATTCTGTGGTCTCAGAGCCGCCGATTGAATAAAACAAAACAAAAAAAGAGATTTTTGTTTTGCATTATTATTTTCAAAGGACTGACATACATAATACGGCTTGTTCTATGTCAGAGCTGTTTATTTAATATTATGTGAGAAGTGTGTAATATTTGTGCATGAGTCCTCCTCCTCCCCCTACCCTGTGGTTTGCACGCTCACATGCGCATGCTGCAGAATGTGTCTCACATTCTGGGCACATGGCAACACCAGCTAAATATAGCCTGGCAGCCCAGCAGCACGCTGGGATCAGGGTTTCTTCCTGCGAACGCAGAATCCCCATCACGTAACGCCCCCTCCCTCCTCCTCTTTACGCTGTCCTCTCATCTGCTCGCGCGTTCACTTCTCACCGGGGAACTCGAGCTGGTTGCCAAAGGCAGCAGTTCATTTACGGAGTCAAGCGGTGTGTGCAGCTCTCTGAGGACTTCACCTCACAATGATGTCGAAAGCATTGTGTGCAAGCAGGCTTATATTGTCATTAACTAAAAAAAAAAAAAAAAAGACTTGAAATAGAATAAAAAAATACCTATAACTTTTTTTTAGCTAGGTGCCACCATTAACTACATAAAAAAACATTATTAAAAAAATGCATTACTTGCAATTAAATAAATATTAACAAATATAATAAAATCAAAACAAACTTATTGTAGCTAGTTGCCAACCATTTTTAAAAATTCATTACATGCAATGAAATATATATATATAATACAACAAATATAAACCAAAAATATATATATTTTTTTATTTTATTTCAGCTACTTGCCATTAACTAAAGTAAGCGCAATAATTAATATAATTAACTAAAGTAATTATATATATTTCAGCTGCCTGCTAACATTAACTAAAACTGAAACTATACAAATTTACTTAAGAAATATTACAAAATAAATAAAAATAAACAAATAAAAATATAAACAAAAATAATTTTTATTTCAGCTGCTTGCCATCATTAACTAAACCTAAAACCACAAAAAATATTACTTGAAATAAAATAAGCATTAACTGATAATAATAACAATAACAAAAATTTTTTAGCTGGCTGCTAACTAAAACCATAAAAATTACTTAACTAAATATAAAAAATATAATAAAATATAAACAAAATAATTTCAGCCGCTTGCTATCATTAACTAAACCTAAAACCATTAAAAAATATATTAGTTGAAATAAACCATTAACTTAAAATAATAATAATTACAATAATAATAATAATAATTTTTATTTCAGCTGGCTGCTAAAATCAACTAAATCTGAAACCATATGAAATTACTTAAAAATAAATAAGAAAATATAATAATAATAATAATAATAATAATAATAATAATAATAATAATTTTATTTCAGTTGTCTGCTTACATTAACTAAAAATAACTTAAAGTACTTAAAAATAAATATAAAATATAAATAAAACATTTTTATTTCAGCTGCTTGCCATCATTAATTAAACCTAAAATAACAAATATATTACTTGAAATAAAAGAAATGTTAACTGAAAATAATAATAATAATACATTTTATTTCAGCTGGCTGCTTACATTCACTAAAAAATAACTTAGTACTGAAAAATAAATATAAAAATGTAATAAAATATAAACTTTTTTTTTCAGCTGCTTGCTATCATTAATTAAACCTAAAATAACAAAAATATTACCTGAAATAAAATAAACATTAACTAAAAAAAAATTATTATTTCAGCTTGCTGCTAACATTAACTAAAACTAAAACCATTAAAATCAACTAAATTATTTAAAAATAAATATTAAAAAAATATAATAAAAAAATAATCAAAATAATTTTAATTTCAGCTGCTTGCCATCATTAACTAAATCTAAAACCAAAAAAATATTACTTGAAATAAACATTAATAATAATAACAATTTTATTTGTGTGTATATATATATATATATATATATATATATATATATATATATATATATTTTTTTTTTTTTTTTTTTTTTTTTTTTACTTGAAATAAACTGAAATTAATATCTTTAAAAAAAAAATCAGTAACTAAAACTTAAACCATAAAAAAGTCATTAATTTGTTTAAGCTAGTTGCCATCATTACCTAAAACTAAAACTAAATACAAAAAAATAAACAGACATTAGTTGAAATAAAAAAAAAAAAAAAAAACTGTAATTAACATATTAATAATAATTCTATTTAAGCTGGTTACTTGAAATAATATAAATATTAACTGAAATAAATATATTTCAGCTAGCTGCCAAGACAACATTTCTTACAACAAAACTAAAACTTAAAAATAACTATATAGACTTAAAAGAAACAAATAATAATAATAAAAATAAATAAAAAATAGGATTAAATATATTATTTCTCAGAAAAAAAAAAAATGTGCACCACTATGAGATCTGACCAACAAGACGTATTTGCATTTCAATCATTCAGCGAAACACCTAAACCCGAACATTTAAATATGGCTTTTTGCTCTTGCGACGTCACATGACCCCACCCACCCTGACCTAAATCAGAATAATGACGGCCCGTCCAGTTGCGTGTGTAAATTTGGTCCACATGTAATGCTTAGAGACAGCGGCCACTCTTCGTAACCAATGAATGCTCATGTGATCACAGCAGGAGCTCAGTGCATTTCAAATAATCCGGGCCTGATCTGGCAGAGACCTCAGCTTGGCATTGCGACCTGCTCTGCAGTGCCACCCTGTCTAATTCCATGGGTGCTACGGGGTCACTTTCTAAGGGTCAGCCGGGACATGGCGTGTATTCGTACCTGGCATCCCCTGTAGTCTTTAAAGAGGGTGACTTGCATTCCTGTGGGCTCCTATGAGAATGACTGTCATGCCAGTGACGTTCACCAAACGGGCCGCAGGCATCTGTGTGGCTGGAGATGCTGCAAAGTAGGCAAATTACATATTGTCACACTGCAATGTTTACGTCACCATTACAACATGCCTTTCCATGCACTGACTCACTTTTTAGGTTGTGCAAGTCATGCAGTTTTACTTTTACTTAACATTTAAAAGTTTTGGGTCAGTAAGATTCCGCAAAAGTGACAGTAAACACATTTATAATGTTACCAAAGATGTCGGTTCCTAGTATTCTTTTGAAGAGTGTTTTCAACTTTGATAATAATAAGAAATGTTTTTTGACAGGATCATGTGACACTGAAGAGTGTAGTAATGATGCTGAAAATTCAGCTTTGATCACAGGAATAAATTACTTTTTAACATATATAGAAATAGAAAACGGTTATTTTAAATGTGAATAATATTTCACAATATGAATTTGAATTTGAACATTTGAACCATTTGAACACTAGTATATATTATGTAACATTAACGAAAAAAATAAAATAAAATAATAATAATAAATATATTTATTTATAAATATATTCATAAACATACTACCAAATAAATAAATGAAGACATAAACACGCTACCGGTAGATGTTTTTAAATTTTTCACTTCTGCTCACCAAACTGGCATTTATTTGATCCTAAGTATAGCAATAACAATTTAGAAATATTAAACTGTTTTCTATTTGAATGCATTTTAAAATGTAATTTATTCCTGTGATTTCAAAGCTGAATTTTTTTAGCACTCACATAATCCTTCAGAAATCGTTCCAATATTCTGATTTGCTGCTCAGCAAATTATTATTATGCTGAAAAACAGCTGCTAAAACTAGATTAAAAATAAATTGTTAATACTTAATTTTATTCAAGTTATGACTTTGTATTAGTTAATGATGACATAGCTGAATAGCTGTGTTTGTGTATATTAATCTTAGTTTATTTTTCATTTATTTTTAAGTAATTGAAGTGATTATATATAAGTCATTAATTTATTTTAGCTAGTTGCCATCGTTAAAAATAAAAAATAAAAAAATAAACAGACAATAGCTGAAATGAATTTTTTTTAATATTAGAATGATTATTAATATAATAATTATATTTAAATAGAACTATAATACAATTATAATTATTTAAATATATTTCAGCTATTTATTATTTACTAATTTATTTTTAAGTAATTGAAGAGATTTTATTAAACAACCATTTTATTAAAGTTATATATATATATATATATATATTTTTTTTTTTTTTTTTACTTACAAAATAACAACACATCAGAATGGCTTTAGTGTCTTAAGGTCAATTCCACCTTTATCCCAAAATCTACAGTTATTTGTTGTTTTTTTACAGTAATTTTTATTATTACATTACCTGTTTGCAACCGATTTTATTCCCGTAAACATACTCCATTTCGGAATTTAACCATATAACCATATAAATCCATATAAATAACATTTTAACTTTTAGCAACTGATTGGATGATAAAACATGGGCTTTACGTACCAGAATGGAGACGACTGGCATTTATAATAGGCATTCATGGCGTCATCCAAAATGAACAGTCATTTTAGAGGCAGGACCCTGAAACAAAAGTCATTACATTTTGATTAAAGATTATTATTAAAAGACAAAAGGTTTTGCCTTTTTTTTAGAAAATAATTATGATTTTTATATGTTACCCTGGACCACAAAATCAGTCTTAAGTAGCACAGATTTATTTGTAGGAACAGCCAAAAATACATTGTTTGGGTCAAAATTATTGATTTTTCCTTTATGCCAAAAAATCATTAGGATATTAAGACCATGTTCCATAGTGTAAATATATTGAAACTTAATTTTTGATTAGTAATTAGTAATATGCATTGCTAAGAACTTAATTTGGACTACTTTAAAGGCGATTTTCTCAATATTTAGATTTTTTTTTTGCACCCCCAGATTCTAGATTTTCAAATAGTTGTATCTCACCAAAATATTGTCATATCCTAACAAACCCTACATCAATTGAAAGCTTATTTATTGTGTAAATATATGAATCTGTGTATTCATATATTTATTGTGTATATGTATAAATCTCAATTTCAAAAAATGGACCCTTATGATTGGTTTTGTGGTCCAGGGCCACATAATATCTTCACTATAGGGTTATTATTGTTAACCAAATCATTATTATTATTATTATTATTATTATTATTATTATTATTATTAAATAAATCTGAAATAAAGTGAAATCACAAATGTTGCCTATGCAACACCAAAACGACTAACTGGAAATAAATAAATAAAAACTAAAAAAAAAAAAAAAAAAAAAAAAATCAATTAACCCTAAATAGTAATATTTAAATCGATGATATTTAAAAATAGATCAATAAAATAATTTAATAAATAACAAACCACATAAGAAAATTGCAAAAAATAAAGATACTCAACTCAAAATAGGAATACAAATTATAAATACTATAAAAACAACACTTAAACTGGTAAACAACCAATGCATACAAACAAAACTTCTCCCCCTCTTGGTCAGTTAGTTAGTATTAGAACAACTGAGTATCGCCCTACAAGAGGCGCATTAAAAGAAGACTGTATTATGCCGTTTAGACAAAGTAATTTTAGTCAGTGCTTTTTCTGTCAAAGCTGCACGAGAATTAGGGTTGGGTAACGAGAACCGGTTCCATTTTAGAACCGGTTCCAAATTTCCAGTAACCGGTTATTCGATAAGACACGTGTATTTCGATTCCACGTTCGCATTTTAATGTGACTTTTAAACTATTTAACTAAGTGCAGGAAAGAAAATAACTTGCTCACTGTTGGCGTGCAGCGAGCACTGGGCGATGCGGATTCCGTGTCCGTTCTCGAACAGTTCCGTGCATTTCCACTGCAGAAAAGGTTGTTCCGGCCCGAAACTGACTTCTCTTTCACATTTATTGACCCATGTGCACGAAGTACGTCAGCATATCCTCATAAACACAGCTGTGTTTGTCTTGAGTGAACGTTAACAGATGAGAAAGAAAACTCATGTGTAACAGTATTTTTTAGATCTGTGTTCGGTGTTAAAGAGACAATCGTCTAATAAACGTGCCGCCTGTCATTAATGTTAATCAAAGAACAAAAAAAAAAAAAAATCATTAACTGACTGAATATCTTTTATAAATTTAATGAGGATTAATCAATATTTTATGTATAAAAAGAAAATTATGCAGTGTTTTTAAACTTTTGATTTCAATTTCATACCTGACATTTGTTCGGGATTATTTATTTACGCTATTGCTAATTGATTTGTTTGTTCCTATTTTATTACTTGTCTTTAACAATTTAATGTTTGAAATTTATATTAGTCTAGTTGTTTTTTTGTTGTGGTAATTTTTGATAAAACCATAGGCAAAAGACAGAATAAACGTCTGACAATTAAATGTTTGATTTAAAACTTTTTAATATTTTTTTTCATGTTAGCAGCCAGCTGAAATTAAATTATTGTTATTATTATTTTCTATTTATGTGTATTTCAATATTTTACTGTTTATATATATATATATATATATATATATATATATATATATATATATATTAATTTTAGAATCAGCAGAATTAGGAATCGATAAGAATTGGAATCGATAAGCAAAATCGGAATCGATAAAATTCAAACGATACCCAACCCTAATGAGAATGGAATACTACTCCAGCAACTAAAAGAGATCTAGACACATATGCATTATTTAGGGTTCAACTGAAGAATTGGTTGATTAGTTTTCAGATTTGTCAACATTAGAATTTCCTATCTGCTAGTTATCTTATTATTGTGTTGTTGTTTTTTAAATTGATCCTTTTGTTTTAAATAGACTACTATATGATCATTTTGTGTAATTATTAAATTTTCTAGTATGTATTTTAATTACATTTTGTAACATCTTGTCCAGGGACTATGGATGAAAAATAGCCCTTGGCAGCTAATTCTGGTACATTTACAGGAATGTTTTATTAATGTACAATGTCCCTGTTAACTAAATAGAAAAATAAAATAAAATAAATAAAACAACGCCAGGCCAGTAGCTTGCTTTCCATCATTTATAATTTCCTTTATTCTGTTACAAACATACATAGCATTTTCTAAATATAGACTTGTAAATCTCCAGAAAAAAAAAAAGAGAAAAAGGTTTAGCCATGGGAAAAAAATGAAAGGCTGCCTGTTCTGATAGAGGCAGTCTAGTATGGGGGGGCAGGGCTCGATGGGATGGGTGGAGATACTTTGAGTATCTGAGACCTGAGCTCTTGACAGTGTCCTGCAGTAGCCATGAACTCGCTCCGTAACGTCAGTATCAAGTAACAGATAGAAAATGAATCGAGTAAATATATATACTGAGAATGCCATAAACCTGAGTTTGAACCAGACGAGGGCATTCCGACGTTAAAATCTGCTGAACACATAGGATATCGGAAAAATAGCTACCTTTCGATAAAGATTGTTCTATGAATTGCTGCTCTTGTGCGCACGATCAGGAAAACGTGGTCGACAGTGGTTGACACATGGATGCTGTTAAGAGCTCGGGTGAGTCACCTGGAATAACAGAACATTCTTTCAGCTTTTCCAATCTTTCGTACAGTGATACAGAGGTATTGTTCACTCGAAAAGAATGCAGGCTCCCCACACAACTTTGCACAAATCCCAACCTCAGGAAACAGGAAGACAAATCAGCCAATTGTGAGATCTGACAGGAAATGAACTCATAATCTCATCCCTCTGGATGAGTATTGCTTCCTGTCCCTGATGTGTGTGTTGTTGTTTTTTTTAGTGACAGTAAGGCGGAAACAAAACACAAACTTTTACAGCACATATTCTCACATATATATTTATATATATATATATAATACATCTGAAATAAACACAGCCAAGTTTAGTCGAAAGAAAGTCCATTTACGGTGTTCTGCGAGATATTTGTGCCCGATTCCATGTTTTAAATGGAGAGGTTAAATGAAAAAGTGCTGCGATATTTAACTCCACTTTAAAGTTTAGCAGCCTCTAGAGTGTTTTAATGCATCCCTCAAAGTGAAGAAAAAATGGCTTTTTGTTGTCATTTGCATTGGCGGAGCAATTAGATCTCAGTTCTTTAAACATGACACATTCACTAATAGTACTGATGGGTCATACAATCAAAACGAATGCACAAACGCTGCAGATTTAAACACACAATGTGCTAAAACATGGCAAATCCCCTTCCTAAAGCAACTCAGCCCCCCTCGAGTCTCAAATGGTGCCTCCCGTCTACAAATGCTCAGTTTAGCGGAGCAACCCGAACAGCAGCTGAGGAGGGGGGCAGGCAGGGGGGGAAAACGCAAGAATGTCCTGCCAACAGCTGCTGTGTCACGCTTTCTATCGACGTTCAGCCTCGGCTGCCAAATCGGGGCCTGTTTTTTAAGGTTGCACTGAAAACGTTCAACGCTGACAGGTTTTTCTGTACTATACGGTCACGTGCAGAATGCAGCCTGCTGATGTAATAACATTTGCAGTAGCGTGCAAACGGCTTAACAATCGGGCCCTTGTGCCTCGGCGCACTTCAGAGCATAAGGCACAGCTGAATCCACGGCCACCAGGCCAGGAATGCTCGCACTCTTCATGCTTCTCGCATTAAAATAGCTGGCCTGCAAAGTCAGCGCGCCGTTGAGGAGAAACAGCTGCTGCAATTGTGGAAGTACAGAAAACGACTGCCGAGATTGGCATCCGTTAACAATTCTGTGGCCAGCAGATAAGAGTGTGTGAAAATATTTCATAACATAGGATGCAATTCTTGCGTTTTAGGAAGGATCACAGCAGTACACATGACTTCGACAGCTGCCACACAATCAGGACAAAACAATGTTGCTCCCAAAAAATATAAAAAGTTATTCAATTCTTCGCCTTGGATGCAAGCAAATCGCCTTTTGAGTTTTTGCTAAAGTGCATGGATGAAATGTGTTTGATGTTAATAATCTTTCTCCATCATTACCCACTGGTCTACTTGGTTACTTTAATCATATTTTTGGTGAGAGGCTAAACAAAAATCTTGCATTAATATAGCTGCAGATACTAAAGCAATAAATTAAATAGAAAGGCAAATGCGGGACGGGCATGCACAGAAATGGACGCACGAGACCAAAGACGCTTGATATTAATTGCAGAAAGAAAACGTAATGAAGTGCGTGCTGTAAACTCAAAAAGGTCGTGGGAGGAGCTAGGGAGGGCGACGGCTAATCTCATATAGTCTTTCACAAAAACAAATACACTGGACAGTCTTCCAATCCCAGTTTATCTTTTTTATAAAATTAGCTTTTGAGCTTTAATAATTCTGTAATTCATATATAATTTTTTACTTTGCGTATTCAAAAATATGCTGGTTTGTTTTCGTATTCTCTGATAAAGAACAATCTCACGTAAAAAAAGACAACGCAAAAGGGGACGGGGTGAAAATGCACTCGCCCGTGTCGCTCTGTCCTTTACATTAACCAAATGTTGGACCCGAATCTGAAAAAGACAAAGCTTTTTGTACGTTGACCCCAAAACCAAAATATCAACTATTTTTATCAATAATGCCTGTAATAAAGTCAGATTATGACTTTTAAGTCTCAGCCGAGACACACAAACAAAAAACCAGGGGTCATATGCTCCAAATCTGAATTTTAACAATATTTCACTGCAATTGGCCAAACTATTAAAGTCACGTTGATGCAAGAACAAAACCCCTAATTTAATAAAAGGGAAAAAACACAACTGATGTACGTTCTGAAAGTCTCATTCTGCCTTGAAGGTAGGAAACACACCATGAAGACCAGTGATGCTCTCTCTCTCTCTCTCTCTCTCTATATATATACTGTATATACTAAATTTCTCCCCTCTAAAAACATGTTGGACAGTATGCACCCTTGTAGCCTGGCTTTTGAGATTCAGCAGCCTTGGCGTTGATGTAACAAAGGTTTAATTGTTAGCTAAGACAATTAAACTTGCTGGTTTCACAGGACAGGGCAGCATCGGGAATAAATCAAAACCCCACGAGACATCCTTGGCCCCATGGCTTCAATATAGACAACCCTCTCCCTCCCCAAACCCTCACCACATAGAAACTTCACAGATCTATTTTTCTGTCCGATGAATATTTTAGTAGGCTATTTGAGTTCAGTTCATGCACTTATTGTTCACGCGTCCGGCCATCTCCTGGTGTCAGTCGTCGTCCACATCCTCACCCTCAGACTCCTCTCTCCTCTCGTACATCTTGTCCCGGTGTCTCTCCTGGATCTCCTTCATCTCCTCAGCGTAGCGGCAGAAGGCTCCTCCGAACTTCCCCCAGGCCTTGAAGGGGATGGTGATGGAGTTCCTGTAACTGGGCTTGACCTCGCTGACCCTCAGGAACACGCCGTACTTGTTGGAGCCGACGTCGAAAAAGAACCTCTTGGAGTCCACCATGATGGAGGTGCCCTCGGGGAGCTCGCCGTAGCCCCCCGCGGCCCCGGGCCCCCCGCTGAGCTCTTCGTCCTCCCCGCCGTAGTCGTCGATGAGCTTGGCCAGCGCGTCTCGGAACTCAATCAAGCCTTGCGCCGGCAGCGCGATGGTCTGGCCGGCCTGCACGCCGCTGCCGGGACCGCCCCCTCCGCCGACACCGAAGCCGGGACCTCGGTTAACGGTCTGGCGGATGCGCAGGAACCTCCCGCGCTGGTTCTCCTTCAGATCGAGGTAGTATTTGCGGTTCTCGCGCACCAAGAATTCGCTCTTCAGCGC
The DNA here is from genome assembly GCF_049309525.1 of Garra rufa. Taxonomy (NCBI): domain Eukaryota; kingdom Metazoa; phylum Chordata; class Actinopteri; order Cypriniformes; family Cyprinidae; genus Garra; species Garra rufa. The sequence continues at coordinate 7,174,380 of NC_133383.1, read as the reverse complement.
CCGCCGCGGGCCGCCGTCTTCGCCGCCGGACGACTGCGCGATCTGCTCCGGGCTGCTCGGCCCCAGCTGGGCGTAGTGCTCGATGAAATCCCCGAGGTAGTCGCGGAACTCGGCCGCCACGGACATGGAAAGAGTCAGGCGGCTCTTGGAGCCCCCGGCGCCCACCTCCGCTATCTTGATGAAACGGCCCTTCGCATTCTGCTTAACGTCCAAGTAGAAGCGCTTGTTCTGGATGTCCAGGCGCTTGGACGCCAACTCCTGGGTCTCCTGCTCCCTCTGGAAGTGCTGGAGGCCACCGCGCTCGCTCCCGCTGTCTCCATCCGCCATCTTCAGCACCTCCAGCCAACTTCTCCCACAGAGAAACGCTCCTCTCTGCCCTGCTCCAGCACGCACGGCTCTCAGCACCACAGCATTGGCCTCACATCTGCCAATAACAGGCGGCGCGCCCTCGCGGGGTCACTAATAGGTCTGCGCGCTTGTCATTCGGAGCGGGAGGGAGGTGCGCTCGGCCTCCATTGGTTGGAGACATTTCCTCCGCCTGTGCAGGCATTTCCTGTCCTTCTGGAGCTCAGCTCAGGCTTTGAAGGATAACTAATAAACAGTAGCATCATTTTGTATGTCATCATTTATATAGAGCACTTTCCAGGTGCACCAGTGCAAGAAAAGTGACAGAATAGTAAATAGATACAAATATTACGTCCATTTGATGTTAATATACCAATATAAACTAGAATAAAACAGTATTAGACTATTATACAGAAAACTAATGAAGGTCAGAAATCAATAAAACATATATAGTGACCAATTCATTAATGTTTTTATAAGCTAATAATATATATTTTTTTAAATAAAATTGTCTCTGTTTGCGATTTATACTAAATTATCACCCGTAGCTTGCATAACAGTTTTATTAACTTTAGCATTTATGTGCACGTATTTTATTTTAAAATCTGATCCAGGATCAGTTGATTTCCTACTCTTGAAGTATGAGCAATGACGTAAACACTGACTGTAGATCAGCTGCTGAACGTCCACCCTTTCTGTGAGGAAAGACGTCAAACGTGACGTCAGGCTTTAATTCCCGAGGTCACTGTGATCATGAAAAGCGCGCACACGAATAATTATCACTCCTGAGTCGCTTTTAATTGTAGAAGGCAATACAAAAGTAAATTCTATGTAACTGGTTCAGTAAGACCTTTTTTTTAAATGATTGGAAATTGATTTAATTATTGCTCTGTCTCACACAGTTCCTATAATAGTCATATCAAACTGTGAAAATGAGAATTGTTGATAATAATATAGCACAATTATGGTATTATACAATTAACGGATGCTATAGAAATCATTAGATGAGCAAAACTTATTTCATTGATTTCTCAAAAGGTAATTCTAAGTTTGAAAAAAATAATTCACTATTATTATTCAACTATTACTGTTGCTCATCCATGCATACTCAGTGTCCTGAATCACCTATGGGAAATTTTAACACAAGCATGTGCTTCACTTCCTTATTAAGCTACATTAAACCTTATGCCATGTTCACTGCTTCTGTTCGCACATTTGTGTACCAAACTACTCTTGAATCTTAATGCAGGCCAATGGTCTCAGACAGAACATTAATATCAAATTACAAAGTATATTATTAATATAATTTATATGAAACACATATGTGAGAAATATAGTTTTGTTTTTAATCAAAATTCTATGGATTTCTGTTAGTGGAATGCATGAATGTTTCACATACAGTCTGCCCATGTCTAGAATAAAATTACAGGCTTAAGAACCAATACGAGTATAAATAGCCTACACATTGTTAACTTTTTGGTTTAGCTTTTGATCATTTTAGGGAAACATCATGTAAACATAAAAATGTATATAAAGAATGAAAAAAAAAAAACTGAAAAATTCATATACATAAAAACGGACAAGCATAAGACAAGTCACTCACAATTTTGGTGTATTTTTTGCTGTTGTTTATGACAGAAGACCTTTTCTTTGAAAACATATATATATATGTTTATTAATCTATAGCTACATGGGTACATTTGTAACAATAGCCAAAAATACATTGTATGGGTCAAAATTATTTTATAAAATTATATTATAAAAAATCATTAGGATATTAAGTAAAGCTCATGTTCCATACTGTACATATATCAAAACATATTTTTTTGATTAGTAATATGCATGGCTGAGAACTTCATTTGGACAACTTTAAAGGCGATTTTCTCAATATTTTGATTTTATTGCACACTCAGATTCCAGATTTTCAGATAGTTCAAATATATCTCGGCCAAATATTGTCCTATCCTAACAAACATCAATGAAAATATTGTGTAAATATATGATGTATAAATCTCAATTTCAAAAAATTTACCCTTATGACTGGTTTTGTGGTCTAGGGTCACATATTATTATGACTATAGGGTTATTATTGTTAACCAAACCATTAAAAGTATTTTGATTTAAATAAAGCTGAAATAAAGCGAAATCACAAATGTTACCTAACTGGAAATAAATAAATAAAGACTAAATTTAAAAAATAAAAAGCAATTAACCCTAAATAGTAATATTTAAATCAATAATATTTAAAAATAGATCAATACAACAATTTAATAAATAACATAATTAGGATATTAAGTAAAGATCCTGTTTCATGAAGATATTTTGTACATTTCCTGCTGTAAATATATCAAAACTTAATTTTTGATAAGTAATATGCAATGCATTTGGACAACTTTAAAGATTTTTTTTTTTTTGCACCCTCAGATGTTTTAAATAGCTGTATCTCAGCCAAATATTGTCTTAACAAACATCTTAACAATCTTAACAAACCATACATCAATGGAAAGCTTATTTATCAGCAGAATTTATATATCTCTGTTTGGAACTGATAATCATTCTTTCACACTGTTTCAATTACTGTTTCATTATAAAGAAAAATAAAATAATACATCTAAAAAAATATATGTATATTTTAGGGGTGTGACGAGACACTTAATACTTTTTAATAATTATATTTATTGCATTTTCATTATAATACAAAAATAACAAGACATCATCAAAACAGCAACAAAAACAAAGAACACAAATAGCTCAGACTTTAAATAACACAGGATTACCTCATATAAAACAGATAAGGAAAAACAAAAAGTTAATTGTCTGGAGAGTTATACAACTACAACATTCCTTGTAATATAATAGGAGGAAGATGAGGTTCCAAATAGTCAAGACATGGGGTCCAGACTTTATAAAACTGGCCTGTTTTTTTTGATACAATACATAGGTAAGACGCTCCAGGGAAATCAACTCAAAAATGATCTTATGCCAACCTTTAAGTGATGGAGATTTATCACTAATCCAATTAAGTAAAATATTTTTCCTGGCAGCAAAGGCCAGAATATTATACAATTTACGAGACGAGATTTTTAAACTTTTTAAAAGAAATCCTCAATGATGAAAAATAGAGAAAATTGTATTTTATTCAACTGAAAAACACAAAATGCTTATGCATTTTGATATGAACTTATACTTTATAAAATTAAGCTTTTAATGAATTATATGCGGTCATAAACATGTAAACTAAAGCTGCATAATTGTGGATAAACTGAAAATCATGATTTTTTTTTTTTATAAATGGGAGATCACTTTTCTCATGACTCTGAAGAAAAAAAAGACTAAAAATCTAAACAAAATAACAAAATTTATTAGTGGTTCTGACAAAATGTTCATTGCTTAAGCCTTTTAAAAAAATATTCAAACTAAATTTTTAAAATTTTCAAAAGTCAGTGTCTCAATTAATAAAGACTTGTTTCACGATTGCAATCTCCTGAATAAATGATTCAATGATAAATACTTTAATAAACATGGTTTGAAGGCCTCACATTAAGCTATTGCATGGCTTCAGAAAACTTGGAATATAGTACACAAAAACGTTTTTGTGCTTTATAATGCTTTTATACGGCTTAACGGCAACACAGAATAATATGCACAATATTGGATTTGGATCAGCCCTCTATGACCGATACCCGATCCAACAAAGCGTGGCAGTATCAGAGCCAATACCGGTATGAATATCGGATCAGAGCATCCCTAATTCAGTACACACATTATCACAGTTGTGATCGACTATAAAACACAATTCCAAAAATAATAATTGATTATTTCAACGGGTTACTCTGGGAAAAAAAAATTGGGATTAAATGGGTTAAGCCTTCCATGAAGATATCTTATAAATTTCCTACCGTAAATATATAAAAACTTAATTTTTGATTAGTAAGAATTTCATTTGGACAAGTTTAAATGCAATTTCTCAATATTTAGATTTTTTGGCACCCTCATATTCCAGATTTTCAAATAGTTGTATTTAGGCCAAATATTGTTCTATCCTGACAAACCATACTTCAATATTTATTCAGCTTTAAAAAAAGGTTTTCATCTTAAAAGCTCTAAACACTTTACTTTAAAGATTGGAAAAAGTAGTATCTTGGCCAAATATTGTCACACCATACATCAATATTCAGCTTTCAGATGATGTATAAATCTCAATTTCACAAAATTGACCCTTATGACTGGTTTTGTGGTCCCATATAGTCACATAGTCATAGATAATTTAGCCAATAAATAATTACCTTTGGATAGGTGAGGATGTGTGAATATTGTGACTTTCAGGTGGTATTTTTGTAACAACAATTCTATTTAATTGATGAACATAGGCTTTTAATCATATGATAACCATGTTTTGATGATTTACTACTGTTTTACTTATGTTTCTCGTTATTGTTGTGGTAATTCATTCGTTTGTAGACGAGTCTTCAGAGACCAAAAACGCGGCAAACGCAGCGCGCATGCGCGTATGGTTAAGGTATGGAGCCCGAAATTGATTTAGAGCACAGACAGGTAAAAGAAATGCGCTTTTATTATGAGCATTTAGCAGTTTTTAAGCCAAACCCCCACAACATAAAACACATCAGCCTGCAAACGAGAGAAAGACGTACTGAAAGAAATAGGATGAAGAAGAAGAGTTATTCTATGATATGCACATTAAATGTAGAAATAAGAAAACACATTAAAACCCAGTGTTCAAAATCCTATTTGTTTTATATACAGCTAAGGTCACATGATCATCATCAAGGTCACCAAGCATACAAAATGAAAGGGGCTCACAAGGGCACTTTTATAATTTTAGTTTTAGAGGTTTGAAATGAGGAAGCTAAACAGAAACTGCCCTAGAACAAATCTGACAAAACGTGCTCAGTGACTATTTATTTGTTATGCGTTGTAGCTTTTGAACCAGAACTACGGAATGCGATAGAACATTCCAGTTACGAATCTATATATTTATTGTGATCGAAAGATTGCCAATCATATCACAATAAAAAAAATACTTCAATTTTTTGTAATCAATGATGACGGCGACACGCATGCGCACAAGACTAGTGCGCTGGTGGTCCAAAGAAAAAAAGAGAACTAAAAAAACCCACCCACATATAAAGAAGCTCTGTGATTGGACGAAACCGACGTTTCAAACCAAGACGTGCCACGCTGATTGGTTATAACGCTGGAACGTACCGCGCTAACGCTGAAGTGGGCATCATTGTTGCTGCGTCCCAATTCGCATACTATCCGTCCTAAATAGTATTCGAAAATAGAATTAGTATGTCCCAAATCGTAGTACGTTTAAAAAAGTATTCCAAAGATTCCCGGATGGTCTACTACTTAACTTCGGAATTCGAAGTGCGGATCAATGCACACTCTAACGGCTAATATTGCCCAGAACACATTGCGCGGTAAACGAGGATTCGATTAGAACTACAAACACGCATAAAAAGTGTTAAAAAACTACAAACATGGAGGATATGCGCGACCAACGGACAGGTAGAGAAAGGGGTTTGAGTGATAAATAATCAGTGTGTAACCTGATAAAAAATATTTTTAAATGTTATCCGCGTTATATTTCATGTGCAGCAACATTATGAACTTTTATAATGATAGGTTTGGTCGTTAACGTTTAAATGCATAATTATGCAAACACAAGAGCAAAGTTCTCAGCATGAAAGACTCATGAAGGAACGTGCCTCTTCATTTCTCTCTAATATGGTAGGAAATTAAATTACATGAAATGTAGATAGTGTTAACTGTGATGATTGACAGGGCAGTTTAAACAGTGACAGGATTAAGGTAACTAAGCAACAGAGCGTCCGTTAAAGACGCAGTTATGAGGAAGTAGTATGTCCCAAAGCTTGCCTACTATTCTGCTACATACTCAAAAGTATGTACTTTTTCTTCACAAAAAGAGTACATACTTTCAGGGCGTAGTATAAGTAGGCGAATTGGGACGCAGCATGTGTTTTCCCTCCGTTTCGTGCGAAAAGAGAAGACGCTCATCTGACGATATGGTAAGCAAGTTTTCATCGTCTGCTTTCTAAAATAAACCCTAGCTCGTTTGCTAGCGTTTTGTGTAAATTGTAATGGAGCCGTGGTTTAATTCTATGCACGTGATGGCTTTTAACAAGCTCGCGGTGTTTGTGGCTTTGCAGCGTTTTGGTAAAAGAGCGCCGATCGTGGATTAAAGTGCATTTGTTGTATTATTTTGGCAAAACGAATCAAAGAGACAAATGCATTTGGTGTATTTAATATTTCAAATGCAGGGCTTAAATATGGCAGGTTTTTACGTTAATAGAGTAGAGTTAACGTAACGTTTATAAATAAGCCAAACTCACCTTTGTTTGTTAATACGCCTGTTTAAATGCTAAGGATATAAAAGTAATCTGAACATGAGTCATTTTTGGACGTTTCATATCACTCAATTGTTTAAAATGTATCTTCAAGAAATAAAAACGCTTATGTAGTGTTAAAAACAAGATTTTCCGGTGGTGTAACGTTAAATGAATGTTATTAAAGTGAGTTTTACAAGGAAAAACTTTCAGGTTTTTCTTTAAACAATTCAATGGTTTGTTAAATGCACTAGCTCTTTTTTTTTTTCAAGTGTATAACCTAAACGGATGATTTAAAACCGATTTATTTTTGTGCATTTGATTTGAAGATGCATTATGTACATTGGGTACCATTGTAATGGCTTTTAAATAAGTCAGTTTTCTTCTGCTTTTGCAGGCAGGAGGAAAAGCTGGAAAGGACAGTGGAAAGGCCAAGACGAAAGCAGTCTCCAGATCACAAAGAGCTGGACTGCAGGTACACATTCCTCTGCCAAATAAGAAAAAATGAACTGAAATTTGATTTAATTAAGTGATAATTCAACATTACATTGTTTTTTTTAATAGTTCCCTGTAGGTCGTATCCACCGGCACCTGAAGACCCGAACTACCAGCCATGGTCGTGTTGGAGCTACGGCAGCGGTGTACAGCGCCGCTATCCTGGAGTACCTGACTGCTGAGGTAATGATTTTATTTGGCAGAGTTTGTTAAACAAGTCTGTTGGATGTTATGGTGGTGAATTGTTGGCTGGCTGTGATTACTGTTCTCTATGAAGCAAATACAACCTCGTTCAAACCCGGCGCTCATCAAATTCACAGGTTTTGGAGTTGGCTGGTAATGCCTCCAAGGATCTGAAGGTGAAGCGTATCACCCCGAGGCATTTACAACTGGCCATCCGTGGTGATGAGGAGTTGGATTCGCTTATCAAAGCTACTATTGCTGGCGGAGGTGAGTTTGTTGTAAATGCAGCTTTGATGCGTTTTTCTAACACTGAACTTATTTTAATGCCATTTCTTTGTTTTTGTTTTCTTACAGGTGTGATTCCACACATCCACAAGTCGCTCATTGGAAAGAAGGGCCAGCAGAAGACAGTTTAAAATGCGTTGATGTTCGATTGTATAGAAAACGGCAATCAGCATTGAGAGAGCAGTCGTTTTGTTACGTTTCCTCATTTGTATGGTTATGTTTGGTAAGCGTAGTTTAACATAACAATGGTTAGAGTTTGACGTACTGTATTCATGATAATTAATGGGGGTGGGGGGGTGTTAAGTGTTGCGGGGTAAGGAAATGTAATCCTGGGTTTTGTGTTTAGTTGGGTTAAGGAGTAGGTTTTGGGTTTTCATTGGCTTTTTAAAATCTGTTTTATACATTAAAAGATTTTTTTTCTAAGTGTTTTGCCTTTTTTGTGATTTCATTTGGCTGTTTAGAAACTCATATTCTGCTAATTGCTGCAGGTGATCTGTTGAAATCCTGAATCCTGGTAGTCATTCTTTGATCGGACATAAGATGTTGTGAATAAATGTATAGGAACATTTTCCTAGCTACATTTCCATTGTATATATCTACTGAAATAAACGAGCATAAAAAGAAATACTTAAAGATGTGTAAACACTTGGGTAAAAATATTAAAGCAACATTTTTGATGATTTTATAGTTGTTTTACATTATAACTGAGGATAAACTAAATGTTTAACAAATAGTTGTGGTCATATACAGGGTTCATTTGTCTTTATTTGGCCTTCCACAGTTCCAAAAAGGTCTTACGTTGGAGTAGAAAGTCTTTAAATCATAGTTGATGGTATTAAATATTGCCAAAACTTATTTTCTTCTTCAGTATTTTTGTCTGGTTTAGTACAAACATTTAATAATCCTTAAAGATATTATCCTGAGATGTAAAATGAAGATACAACATTATTTTCTGAGGAATTGGTCACAATTAAGTGTTTATGCTTAAAACATGAACAATTGAGTATGAAAATTAGTTGTTTTTTTAACCCGTTGCCAAATATTTGTTTTAATCATAATCTCACTTTATTGATCAATTTACCAGAAAGCAGGACTGTTATTTTGCTTTTATCGGTTTTCTAGTGCAAATGTCTACTAATGAGGAACCATTTTGCAACGTGATCAGAAGTTACAGTAAAAGTTATATTAAGTTACACATATTCTAGTGGTTGGGAGTAGAAGTATTCAAGCCATATGCGGTTTGTTTTTTTAAATTGAATGAAGAACTTGGGATCTGTTTTACATTGCATTTTTAAATGAAGTCTTAGATTTACCTTCATAAAACATGCAGAAACCCTGTAACTAACTGGTTGACAGTCTAAATTCTAAGTCTAAAATTAAGCAACAAACAATAGTTTCAGTTCAGTATAGTTGAAAAAAATAAAATAAATGGCCAAAACTTAATGTTTTGACTTTTTTTTTTTAATGTTTAATGTTTTTGAGAACAATTTTTTGGCATGTTGATATTCTAGTCTTTTTTTTTTAACCACATTTTACTAATTCCAAACCATTATAATCTTAACTACTAATAGTTTTATATTTATTCATTTGATATATAATTGTCAATGAAGGCTGGAAGTGAAAAACTCCTTACATTTAGGTGTGCATAATTAGTTTTCTTTTACAGATAAAATAAGCCAAAAAGTAAAATAAATTCAGCGCAAACTGAAAAGTCAAATATTATTAAATGCCCATGTGAAAGATGCAATACTAGAATTTGCAAAGTATTTTTGGCTCAATTTATCTTTAAAGCAAACATGCCTAATTTTGAGTTTTTCCACTGCCAACCTTCATGGACAATTATATATCTGTTAAGACCCATTTAGGGACCAACATAAGACATTCTAAAACCAACAAATACAACAGTAGCCAGGGCAAAAAGATAAGTTTTATTGTATAGATAAAAGAAATTGACAAATAAAAAATTAAATGAAATGCATTTAAACGGAAATAAATCAAGTAAGGATTGGTGAGCTGACTAATTTAAACTACAACTTGCTGAAGAGTTAAGAAAACTTCCTATCTCCCGAGGAAGAAATTTAACACAGCAAGTGTCTTTCGGGTCAGCTCACTTACCCATGCTTTCCATGTACTCTGTAATAACTAAAACAATCACTCACCATCTTTAAACAAAAGAAAATAAAGAAAACACAACTCAAATCAAACACAAAACAGACTTCCCAGGGCAAGCCACCATTGAAGTGCCACCAGCAGCTCTTAAATAGGAGGCGGCCTCAGGTGTTTGTGCTAGTATCTGCCACCATCCAATCAGCAGCTGCACTCTGGAAGTAAAACCGAAAAAGAGCAGGGGCTCGTAACACCCCCACCATAAAACATTAAATACAATTTAAACATTATTTTTAATGAATGGAATACTCACTATACATAACTCAAACACAGACCAAATGTCCCAATATATGCTCCAATGTCTCAATCAACTTAACTTCATTCAAATCTTCAAAAACAGACTTACTCTGCAGTTGCTTAGACATAGCTCTGGTAATACCGCAGGCAGGAAATCCATCTTGGTGGAAACCTCATTTTAACTTAGACAAATGAGTGTGTAGATCCTCTGGATTAACCAGAACTTTACCTCCAGCCAAAAAAAAAAAAACACACACACACACACACACACGCACGCACACGCACACACGAAATTCAGGCCTGACCACTAAAGCAACTCCAAATACTAAAGAGAACTTAAACTCTACATAGAACCTTGACAGGGACTTCAAAATGTCATTTACAGACACCAACTCCTCCATCAAGAATGGCCTTAGTAAATACAAAGCAATCAGCCATTTTATGACCCTGCCTTTAGTAATAAAACAAACCAGCTTTTAAGGTCAGATACATTTTCCTGAAACTTCTTCCTTACCCTGAATGAAGGAGCTGGATTCAAGCAATATTTTCAGTACTCTCATCTGATTTTGTACAAGATTGCTGAACAAACACACTTTGAGTCAACACAAACTTATCTGCTGAGCTGTTCTGTTTGCCTGGAGTACCTACTGTTCATTCAAGAACATTGCCATGATCTCAGGAAGGCAATTCTTAAATTCCTCAAGAATTAGATCTCCAAGATGATCAAAATCTATAACTCCCTGAGAAACTCCCTGTGCAAACTCTACAAAGGAACGGATATAACACATTGTAGCAGTAAGGTCCATCCATGCTGAGGCCAACCTAAAATTAAGGCATGCACAAAATAAGTGAAGTATTGATCCACAGATTTCAGACACAGAATTCAGTCCATTTCCAATTTTTTTAAACTACAGTTTTAACCTTTTCAGCTGTATCACTTGCAATTTGTTTTTCCTAACCTACAGCTACATTTAAGCTAAAATTCAAGTTGTAGTTCCTTGACATTCTAAGACCCTTCATGCACATCAAACTCAGTCTACAAAAATTGAAGCAGCATCACTAAAAAAAAACCTTTGATACTAATGCAGATAAAATGTCTCGTGGCAACCTTAAGACTACCACAAACAATCTGTTTGATCAAAATCTGCAATTTGTTAAAGTTCTGCTTTCCTACAGCTATAAAAGCTTCTCTAATAAAGGAGAATGAACAAAACTTCTCCAAATAAAAATCCATTGCAAAATTTCCCCTGACAAAAAGATTCCAAAAGGTAGTAAGAAAACCTACTGCAAAAAAACAAATACAAGAACTTTAACCCATGAAATAACTTCAGCCCATGACCACTGAAAAATGGTTTACACAAAAGAACGTCAAAACCAACCTTTCATACTACTAAACGCAACCAAAGGACATGCCCAAAGTAGTCATGCATCAATTACAAAAGCATACTACAAACAAGTGCTTTAGATACAAAAACATGCTACCGAAAAAATGCATTTAACACAAAAAACATGCTACCGAAAAGCAAAAGTAGGAATGCATTAAACACAAAAGTATGTACTCTGTAATAACTATAAACAAACAATCACACACCATCCTTAAACGTAAGCAAATAAAGAAACCAAAACTCAAAATCAAACACTAAACAGACTTCCCAGGGCAAGCCAGCATTGAAGTGCCACCAGCGGCTCTTAAATAGGCAGAGGCCTCAGGTGTTCAGGTGTTTGCGCTAGTCTCCGCCCCCCATCCAATCAGCAGCTGCACTCAGGAAATAAAACAGAAAAAGAGCAGGGGCTCATAACAACATCACTTATAAATAATGACATACAAGATTGATTTGGTTTAAAATTGGTAAAATGTGCTTGGAAAAAAAAAATATGACCAGAATATCACTTGGGTAACATTTTATTATATTTAGAAATTTTGTTAGCTTTATCAATAGATGATTTAATAGTCATTTACAATTCAATATACACTTTTAAAAATAAAGGTGCTTTACGTGTAACGAAGGAGGTCTGGAGACTGACGTGTGGATCCAAACGCAGGCTTTATTAGAAGACGTGGTCAAACACCAGCAAACAATAACAACGAGGATAATCCAGAGAGTAGTCAAAACACAGGCAGAAGGTCGGGGCTGGCAGCAAGAATCAAACACCGGAGGGAGTCCAGGAATCACACACACGGGGAAAACAAACACGGGAAGAAACGCTCGGAATTATGACCATGAGGAACGATAAGACTTCGCAAGGTGGTTGTGTGTGTGAGTGGCTTAAATGCATGTGTGTGAATGAGGAACAGATGTGTGCAGCAATCAGTGCAGTGGGTCACGAGGAGCAGGTGTGAGCAGTGATTGGTGCAGTGGCTTGTGGGGGCTGAAGTCCATGAAGTGTAGTGCAAGAGTTTATGATGACAGGACGACCAATACGTGACATTACGATGTCATATAAGAACTTTTTTTCATAAAAACCTTAAACATCTCAAGAAGCTTTCTGTTTCACAAAAGGTTCTTTGTCGTGAAAGAAGGTTCTTCAGATTATAAAAAGGTATGAAAGAGATGGTTCTTCAAAGAACCTTTAATTAAATGGTTCTTTGTGGAACCAAAAATGGTTTCTCTATGGGATCGCTTGAAAAACCTTTTAAAGCACCTTTATTTTTAAGTGTATAGTTGTCCATGAAGGCTGGAAGTGAAACATTCAGTTGTGCGTAATTATTAGATACGTTTTCTTTTACAAATAAAATGAGGCAAAAAAGAGATTTACAGTTTTTTACAGACGCTAGGACACATTTCTCAAAACTTAGGTCACTTTTGCAAAACTCTTCACACAGTGAGCACAACAGAAGTCTATGTGGGCTAAACTGAGGATCAGTTATCATTGTTTTGGCACAAAATGCATTCAATGACTACATCTCTCAAATTTCATCAATTCTTTTCTCACTCAGACACAACAACTGCCAAAAATCTTTGTACGTACAGGACATTTTGCACATGCTTACATACTGTTTTCAAAACTGTTAAACTTATGTTCAAAACAATAACATAATGCAAAACTGAATAAGACAGCAAAATTCAAAAGCAATATTTTATTGAAACATATTTCAAATCTAAAAATGCAGTAGATTAGCATTACTATTGTATCTGTATCAGTGGATGGTGTGTATACAAATTCTTGTATTTTGGAATTACTTAGTGCAAAAAAATAAAAAATAAATAAACAACATAAATTCCCTCCTGATTCATTCCAGTAACATATATTGCAGTTATAAACAGAGATGTGTCCTTGTTTTACACAAGAAAACACTGTGTAATGCTACGTGTTGTTAGTTTTTTTTAGCTCATTGTTTTGTGAGTGACAAAGTGTGTTTGTCGGCTGTCAACCTTTGCTAGTGTTCTGGAAGAATGAGTTTATTTGAGACCTGAATAAAGTGTTTTGGTAGTTGTAGTGCATTTTGAATGTGAAATGAACTGCTTTGCCAAGCTGAAAGTCGGTTAGGAGAATTGTGTCAAGAGTTTTGCAACAGTGACCTAAGTATTGAGAAATGTGTCCTAGTGTCTGTAAAAAACTGTAACAGACTGAAAAGTCAAAAATTGCGACCCTGGACCACACAACCAGTCATAAGGATCTTCTTTTTTTCTGAGGGTGCAAAAAAAAAATCGAAATATTGAGAAAAATATTGAGACCTTTAAAGTTGCCTAAATGAACTTCTTAGCAATGCATATTACTAATCAAAAAGTAGGTTTCGATATATTTACGGTAGGACATTTACAAAATATCTTTATGGAACATGATTTTTTTTGCACCCTCAGATTCCAGATTTTCAAATTGTCGTGTCTCGACCAAATATTTTGACTTTTCACTCTGAGTTGAATCTCTTTTTTGTCTCATTTTATCTGTAAAAGAAAACGTACCTAATAATTATGCACAAAGTTTCTCACTTCCAGTTTTTCATGTTTTTCACGTCCAGCCTTCATGGACAATTATATATCACTTATAAATGATTAAATACAAAATGAATAGTAGTTATTAAGATGGATGTGGTTTGGAATTGGTCAAATGTGATTGGAAAAAAAATATGACCAGAATTAGCCTGGGTGTCCCCATGCTGCCTTCCGTGCAGCGCGATTTTATTCACGCTGGAAGGTAGCATGGAAACCATGGACCAAAATTTCACCTCAGATAGGGAACCAATCACAGAACGGGGAGGGAGCAGCAAGACGATGACGCCTTCTATGCGTCGCGACTCACCGAAGCAGTTTGTTTATAACTATGGATCCAGCATGGCAGCAAGTTATCATTCGATGCAGACGTTCACATGTCGCGCCTAAAAACGCGTGGAAAACGCTAGGCACGTCGCTTTCTCCTTTCCAAACCGCTTTGTAGCTTGCGCATGGAAAACGCGAGCGCGTCGCAACCGCGTCGCTTCCATTATGCGCGCGCATACCGCGCGTCTACATTTGAAATAATGAACTTTAGCGCGCAAATAGCGCGACATGCGAACGGCCCCTTAGATAGTGTTCAAGTAGTTTAGAACGCAAGTTTATTTTGAAAAAAGAGTCATCCGGTATGATTGAAACGATTGGCTATGAGCTACACACAGGCGCATTTGATAGACATTCGTAGCGCCCAATAAACGGCTCTGGGCATTCGTAAACCACGCCTCAAATACGAGAAAATGAACATGTGGTTCCCAGACCACGAATCATGACGAAGTCATAACGTGGTCTGGCGTTAGCCAGGCTAGACCAGAATATCAACATGCCTAATAATTATGCATGCACTGTAGATATAAACACTTGGGTAAAAGTATTAAAGCAACATTATTTATTCAGGAATGTTCATTGTTAGCTTTATCAGCAGATAATAGTTGTTTTACGTTTCATTATTCTTTGTGATTAACTGAACGGTTCTTTAACAAATAGTTAGCAAAGTGGTCATATACTGAGTTCATTTCCATTCCACAATTCCAAGCAGAAAGTCTTAAAAAGTCTTAAATTCATAGTTGTGATTTTTCTTTTATGCCAAAAATCATGTTCCATGAAGATATTTTGTAAATGTCCTACTGTAAATATATCAGAAACTATACTTGATAAGTAATATGCATTGTAAAAACTTCATTTGGACAACTTTAATAGCGATTTTCTCAATATTTAGATTTTTTGCACCCTCAGATTCCAGATTTTCAAATAGTTGTATCTGAACCAAATATTGTCCTATCCTAACAAACCATACAAACCTTTTTGATGTTTTAATCCGCTCACTTCATTTTAATGAATTTATCAGAAACCAGGACTTGTGTTATTTTGCATCAGTTAAATGCATCTTAATTTAAGTATCTTCAGACATTTGGACTTGAAGACAAAAAGTACTGATGAAAAACAGCAGTTTTTAAAAGTTGCACAGTAGAAGTATAAGTCATTTAATGCATATTCTAGTGGTTGGGAGCAGAGGTATTCTTGGTCTTAAAAAGTCTTACTAACTAAATGTTTTTTTACTAAGTACTTAAAGTTAAAAAATGTGTCTTTACTAGACTAAATGTTTAACAATTATCCATACAAGTGACCATACATTAATCGGTTTTAAATAAAAGTAGGCTAACATGCAGTAAGGAATTAAAAAAAAAAAAAAAAAAAAAAATTCATAAGAGCAACAATTTGCCATGATGATGTGAAATATGTGTATTTTGACAGTCTAAATTTAAATGGTAAGCAATACAAGCAATGCTGAAAATGAGTTTAAAGTGTTTCGTTTCTGTTCAGTATATTATTGTTGTACAAAATGATGATCCCCAAAATGATACTAAAGTACTCCACTGTTTAAAAATTTGAGGTCGGAAAGATTTTTTAATGTTTTTGAGTCTCTTATGCTCCCTAAGGCTTCATCTATTTTATCAAAATATTATTGCAATTTCAAATAATTGTTTTCTATTTGAATATATTTTAAAATGTAATTTATTTCTGTGATGCTAAAAAACATTAAAAATCTTACTGTTCTAAAACTTTTGACTGGTAGTGTAAATGCCGAAAATATTTATAATTAAAATTAAATACTTCAGAATTTATCCAAGGTTAGTATTGAGATTTGAGGGAAAATTGCTTAATTTTTGCGATGTATAAAAATCTTAATGGTTCGAAAACATGCTTTATTTTTTTCCTTTATAGAAAATAGTTTTCTCACTTGATTTTGCCATGAAATGAGAAACATACACAACTGTTTAAGTGTGTGGTTAGTAAGATTCTTTAATATTTGCATAAAAAAGAATTGCATTTTTTTTATCAAAAATACTGTAAAAACAGTAATAATGTGAAATATTACTACAACAATGTGTTACTACCAATAGCAGTGAGTGATTATATGCTTCAAATGCATTTATCTGGAGCTTTAGACTTTTTGCTTACCAAGGCTGAATTTATTTGATCAAAAATACACTAAAAACTGTAATATTGTGAAATATTATTTTGATTATAAAATAACTGATTTCTATTTGAATATATTTTAAAATGTAATTTATTCCTGTGATGCAAAGCTGAATTTTCAGCATCATTACCTCTTCAGTATCCCATGAATCTTTCAGAAATTATTCTAATATGCCGATTTGCTGTTCAAGAAACACTTATCAATGTTGAAAACAGTGATAAATAGAAAATTGCACTATAAATCTCACTTTTAACACAAAGGAATATTTTGAACAGTAGTGTGTGGTAATGAAGCATTTCACACTTCGGTGTAGTGAAATAGAAAATGATTTATTTATACACTCCTCTTGTACACATAGACATGAACGAAATAGAACACTTTCTCAAGATTTACAAACATATTTAAATAATAGCTTTAAAAAAGATCACATTTGTTATTGCACTTCACCCTGTATTCACAAATGCAAAGATGTAAACCAAGCCTAAAGGCTTAAACAGGCAGAAATGAATGTTTTGTTGGCAGTCTCTCCTCTCACTGTGTGTTGTAGTACTGCGAGTGATAGGTTTGGTATGGACTCATCATGGAAGGGTTACTGGGATGGGCAGGAAGGCTCTGCAGGGTGCTGTACTGATACAGGGCCTCCACAGGCAGGGTCGGAAGGCCTCCGGCTGTGGCAGGACTGTAGTGGAAACCTGGGCCGTAAGGTGCCGGGCTCTCCTGGACCGCCTGGTAGTAGCTGGGATACGGAGCGGCACGGAAACTGTGCAAATCGGAGTAATGCATCATATGCGAGACCACCTTGGCCTGGCAGGCGTGAGCCAGACTGTCCTGAACGGTGCGTTTCAGCTTCATGCGTCGGTTCTGGAACCAGTTTCTGATCTGATGGAGAGAAACATAGGATAAGTTCACATTTGAATATAAACAAAAGTTAAATCAGTATTTTTGCGACTTTGAAGCCCCCCATGGTTAACAGAGTGGACATGTGTGCATTTGTTGTTTTTGTACTTTGTTTAAATTTCGTCCCTAACAAAACTTACATACTACTAGAACAGACATTTGGGAAAGAAAGATAAGCCATCAGTCAGTGTACCATTAGTCCCCCTGAAATCAAAATTAAAGTTTTTTGGCTTTTAGTATGAATATATTAGCCTGAAGATTATCTATGAGCTAGTGTGCTTCAAAACAACGACAAAATTCGCGTTTACAAGATATGCTGCGTGTTTCAAGGCACTTCAGTGGACCTTTAAAGGTTGCGATGGGAGAAACGAACCTATTCGAATCTTTGTATCAACTGAATCAATTGCTTCGCAATGATTCACTATTTCGAAGCGCTCGAATCACAACGCGTTAGTGACTCCTGCTGATCAAAACTGAGACCAAACAAGTGTTTTATTGAACGTGTAATGTAATAAATGCAACTAACAAATCATCACAAATAGCATTAAATATGAAGTGTCTGTATAATATGTTTTTATTAATTGTTTTACTTGTTTTATTGACAAACTTGGCTAAACAGTACGTTAAGAGATTATTGATTACTACTCTTTCTTTGTATTACACAAATGTTCTAACAAAAATTTATAATACTACATTTTTTTTCGAAAGTTATGAGGTAAGTAAACCGCGAATCGCGAAATCACGTGACTTTGGCAGTTTGAACCCTGCTCAAATCGCTGAATAGAAACAAATGACTCGAAGCTTTCAAAGCTTCACGAAGCTGTTTTTTGAAAGCGTCCATTACTGTTTAAAGGTACAAAAAAGGTACACATTTATACTAAAAATTAAAAACGCAATCGCGAAACCACGTGATTTTTTTGCAGTTTGAAACGCGTTCTGAATCACTGAATCAAAACAAACGATTCGCAAAGGATTCGAAGCTTCGTCGCTGTGTTTTGAAAGCGGCCGTCAAACTAACAAATAATCAAATACCATTAAATATGAAGTGTCTGTATAATATGTGTTTTGTTTGTTTTTGACAAACTTGGCTAAACAGTACGTTAAGAGATTATTGATAACTACTCTTTCTTTACATCACACAAATGTTTTAGCAAAAATGTCTACAAATTTATAATACTAAAAATTTCGAAAGAGATAAGGAAACCGCGATCGCGAAATCACGTGACTTTGGCAGTTTGAAACGCGTTCTGAATCACTGAATCAAAACAAACGATTCGCAAAGGATTCGAAGCTTCGTCGCTGTGTTTTGAAAGCGGCCGTCAAACTTTCGAGATAAAAACCAACAAACTGTCGCTTTGAATCGCATTATAACCCCATTTTAAATAATAGTAATAACAATTAAATCGACCTCTTACCTGTTTATCAGACAGATTCAGTCTTTTGCAGAGCTCTGCTTTGTCCTGGGCTCCGAGATAAGCGTTTCTCTTGAAGGCTCTCTCCAGACTGTTGATCTGCTCAGCGGTGAAGGCCGTTCGGGGTCTGCGGCCGCCGGTGGAGGGAGACACTGACGGCACCGCTTCTTTAGGGGCCCCCGGTGAGAGAGAACGGCTGCCCTCGCTTTCGTAGCCTGACGTCTCTTCTTCCTCCGTGCTGCTGCTGAAACCTGGCTCTGATGCTGTGGGGAATGTCAAAAAGACATAAAGTTTCAAACATGAAGGCAGGTAAAAACATAAGACAGAAAGAGAAAATATACACGTTGTAAATTTGTTATATGCATTACTTTTAAAAATGGGATTAAACTACATGAAATGGATTTATACTGGATGAATACAGTTGTTTAAGACAAATATTTTAGTTTTATTTATTATTTTATCAGTATTTTACAAGTACTTTTAACTATTATGTTAAGGAATTTAATTATGTATTGAATGTTACTATTAATTAAATAAAAATAAACAGTAGAATTTTAAGTTATTTTAAAGTATTTTAATTAAACTGTAATTTTATACTTCACTTTTAATTTGAACTGTTAAATGTGTATTTATACTATTTTACGGTTAAATAAATCAAACAAATAAAATAAACATAGTATTATAGACCTGTATATTACATGAAATCATTATTTAAAATATATAATTACTGTTTTATATATATATATATATATATATATATATATATATATATATATATATATATATATATATATATATGTATGTATTTAAAAGTAAAATAAACAGTATCTTTACATTTTTTAAACAGTAAAATAGTATAAATGCACATTAACATAGTGGAAATTTTAATGTAAAATACATTTACTGTAAAATACAGGTCTAAAATACTGTTTATTTTATTTTTTTAAATTATTTAACATTACAATAGTATAAATCCAACTTTAACATAGGTAAAGGTGAAGTATAAAATTACAGTTTAAAATATTTTAAAACAGAAAGGTTATTTTCAATTTTAATAAATATTTTTTGTAAAATAGTCATCTAAAATTCTGCTGTTATTTTATTTTAATTGAATTAGTTGTAAAAAATTATTCAACGATGTTAACATCATGGAACAGTTTCTTACCGTCAGTGTGTTGCTGGATGATATTGTTGTCATTTGCTTCGATCTCTTGCGTAGATGTACACAACAAAGAGTTTCCCGGCTGTGCTGGCTCCATATGTTTCTCCTGATTTTCCATGTTTTCCGGTCTCCATCTGCTGTAGAAGCCAGGAAGGCTCTCAGAAGCGGTGCCAGAGGTGCTCGGGACGTCCTGGCCAGGAGAGACCCACGAGTTTGAGGGAAGTGTGGATCCAGAGGCCTGGCTGCTTTGAGAAAGCCACTCGATGGAAAAATGGCCCTTCATCTTAGAGAATGTGTCCAAATCCAGCAAAGAAAAGCAGGTATCCAGTATAAAACAGTGGAGTTGTGCAGTTCTTCTAGTTTGAGGTGAGTTTTCCAGCTGAAGTCTTGTGACTGAGTGAGTGAGATGTGTGTTTGTGTTCTGCTGAGGGTGGCTTTGGGTTCACTGATCAACACCTCCAGCATGGGGCTCAAGTATTTATAGGGCTAATCCCAGCTCATTTACAATTCACTTCGCCCCGGATCAAAGGAAACGTCCTGATCTCCACCCCTTCAGTTTTCACAAGTGTGGTAATGAAGACGTCTCAATCGGCCTTGAGTGAACCCATTAACTCCTGGCACCAGTAAGTCTGGAGATGTAATCCCCTCCCTAAAACCATCTCTGATCCTGTCTCCTCTCTGAGGTGTGCATGTGTGTGTGTCATTTCATATGTTCACGTTACAACACTGTGATGGAGGAAGTTCAAGGTTAAAAACAGAGGATTGATTCATAATCAACAGCAATCTTTGTTGACCCCAATAGTTAAATAGTTAAGTCATTTACACAGAGCTAAATACACTAAAACTTTCAATAAACAATAAACTTTCTTTCTTACTTACTTTTTGCAAAATAACAAATAGAGATTTCAGTCTTTTTTAATAATTCTTATATCATAACATTTCTTTAGAAAAGAAACTACAATTTGAAAAAATTACACCCAAAATAAATAATTTATTTATTTACTTACTTATTTACAGTTCCAGCACCACAAAATGAGAAAAGCACAATAAAATAAACCAATTTTTTCTTTTTTAACCTTATTTATTTATCAGTACCACAAAATAAAATGTAAACATTTCAGTGTAAAATGACAAAATAAAAAATGATTTATTTATTTATTTATTTCAGCACAATCAAAATTTTCTTTCTTTTTTTTTACCCTTATTAACTTTATCCATACCAAAAATTAAAATGCAAATATTCAGTGTAAAAAGACAAAAAAGATCATTTATTTTCCAGCACCACAAAATAAAATGCAAACGTTTCAGTGTAAAATGACACAATAAAAAAAAAAATATTTATTTACTTTCTAGCACCACAAAATAAAATGTAAAAATTTCAGTGCAAAATGACAAAAAAGTTTTTTTATTTATTTTAGCACAATAAAATAAACTATTTTTTTGTCTTTTTTTTTTTACCTTATTCATCCATATCACAAATTAAAATGCAAACATTTCAGTGGAAAATGACAAAAAATATCATTTATTTTCCAGCACCACAAAATAAAATGCAAAAGTTTCAGTTTAAAATGACAAAATAAAAAATGATTTATTTACTTATTAATTAATTAATTCATCTATTTATTTACTTACTTTCTAGCACAACAAAATAAAATGCTAACATTTCAGTGTAAAATGACAAAATAAAAAAAGATTTATTTATTTACTTTCCAGCACCACAAAATAAAATGCAAACATTTCAGTGTAAAATTATAAAAAGGGATTTATTTATTTCATAACAATAAAATAAAGCAATTTTTCAGAACAGAAATTTCAGAAGAACAGAAATTGTCAAAATGTATTTATTTGCAGAATCATTTATTTATTTTAAAATGTTTGTTATGTATTTATTTATTTACTTACTATTTTATTTTATTTTATTTTATTTCCACAAAATGAAACTCTAACATTTCAGTGTAAAATGACTAAATGGATTTATTTATTTATTTATACTATTTTCAGTTGCATCACAACAAAATATTTATTTTATTTAATGTTTTACAGGACTACAAAATAAAACTCAGTGTAAACTCAACATTTCAGTGTAAAATGACAAAATAGATTTATTTATTTATTTTCCTTCATACTTACAGACTAATTTTAATTCTTGAAAAAGAGTCAGTTGCCGCACAGCAGATATTGATTTTATTTTATTTTATTTTATTTTATTTTCCAGAACCACAAAATGAAACTCAAACATTTCAGTGTAAAAAAAAGTATTTATTTATTTATTTATATTAATTTCTTGAATAAGAGTCAAGTGCAGCACAACAAAATAAAGCTCAAACTTTTTAGTGTCAAATAAAAAAATGATGTCCTATTGAAGCATGTATTCATTCAGAGATAGTTTTAACGATTCCACTACAAAAAAGCATAATGTTTCACAGTCTTTTTTCATAGTATCAGACAATTAAAATTATTGTATGAAACTATGTTTATTAATGAAAAACCAGTTTTGCATATTTCTTTATTATTTGTTTGCTTGTCAGTTTCTCTGACTCCAGTAGGGCAAAACTGCAGTTCTGTGCTCTATTGTGAAAAGGTCTCTCTCACAAACACAAACGCTCTGTCTCTCTCATAGCCACTTAATGTTCCTGTGAGTGGCTGCAAACGTGGGTAATTCAGCTCTTGTTTATGCCCCTTTCAGCGGGTATTGGTATCAAAGCAGGCGGCTCTTTTGAAGTGGCAGGTAGAGGTTAATGGGCTGTTTTAGAAACACTACACGAGTATGGAGACAGTAGTCTGCAGAGACACGACTACTGACGGAGATAACTGCCGGCCCTTGGATCTGTTCGCTCCCCCCAAACGGGATCATTACGCATAGCTGATCTGGTTTATCAGCGGCTTGCTTGAGATTAACTTGATCAGGCCCACTATTGAAGAATACGTGATTTCAAAGCCTGCCAGACACTTCTGATTATCAGACGAGTAAATAAAACAGCCTCAGATTGTCCCATTATTGTTTCTAAAGGATCTGAGGGGTTTGATCCCTTTTGGGCGCATTGAAGAAAAAAAAACAGAAAGACGGCGCCAAGGGAGGAGATTTACGCATACAGAGGTTTACTAGATGATTTATCACCTGTAAACTAGATACTGGGAATTGTGTTGTTGCCATCTTATTTATTTATGTATTCATTCATTTATATTCGTTGTGTTAAATATTTCTTGCTCGCTTGATGTTTTTATTTGTTTATTTGGTTAACTTATTTACATTTTTGTTTATACACTTATTTTATATATGAAAAATAAAGTGTTTTGTTTTTCTAATAATAATAATTGTGTGTTTACTTATTTACATTTGTTTATACACATGTTTTTGTTTGTTTCTCATAATATTTATTTATTTATGTGTTGAAAATTAGCTTTTTTATTTGTTTGGTTCTTGGGTTGGTTGCTTGTTTCATTTTTATTTGTTTTTGTTTGTGTGTTTACACAGTTCTTTTAAAAAATTGTAATTCTCTTTTGTGTATTTATTTATTTGTTGTGTTGGATAGTTTCTTGCTCTCTTATTTTTTGTTTCTTTATTTTTACTTGTATTTTGTTTGTTTGTTTATACACTTGTTTTTAACTAAAATGTTTGCTCTTATTTATATATATATGTTTGTTAACTTATTTTAAAAACATATTTTTAAAACTTTATTTATTTATGTGTACGTTATGTTAGATATTTATTTTTTTAGTTGTTTGGTTCTTGAGTTGGTTGTTTCTTTATTTTTTAATTTTTCATTTGTTTGTTTATACACTTGTTTTAAAATGACAACATGTTTTTTGTGTGTATTTATTTATATTTGTTTGTTCATTTGTTTGTTTGTTGTGCTGGATGGTTTCTTGCTTTCTTATTTTTTTGGTTTATGAGTTGGTTGTTTTTCTTTATTTTTTATTTGTTTATACACTTATGTATATATTTGTTTGTTTGTTTATACACAAAAAATTTTTTTTTTTTGCTTTTATATATTTATTTGTTTGCTCGTTATGTTGGGTAGTTTCTTGCTTTTTTATTTGTTTGGTCCTTGAGTTGGTTGTTTATTTTATTTTATTTTATTTTATTTTATTTTATTTTATTTTATTTTATTTTATTTTATTTTATTTTATTTTATTTTATTTTATTTTATTTTATTTTAAATAATGTGTTGTGTGTTGGATAGTTTCTTGCTTTTTTATTTGCTTGGTCCTTAAGTTGGTTGTTTGTGTCTTAAATAGTTTTTTAATTTCTTTTGTTTGTTTGTTTGCTTATACATTTATTTAAAAAAATGACAAGTTTGCTTTTATTAATTAATTAAAAAATATATATATTTATGTATTCGTTGTGTTGGACAATTTCTTGCTTTTTTTATTTGTTTGGTCCTTGAGTTGGTTGTTTGTTTCTTAGTTTTCACATTTGTACATTTTTTTGTTTGTTTACTTATACAGTTATTTTTAAAATGACGTTTTTGCTTTTATTTATTTATGTATACATTTATTTATGTGTTGGATAGTTTCTTGCTTTTTTATTTGTTCGGTTCTTGAGTTGGTTGCTTGTTTGCTCATTTATTTCTTAGTTTTTTTTTTGTTTTTTTTTTTGCACTTATTTATTTTTAAAATGACAAAAAAAGTATTTTCTGTTTGTTTCTAACTTTTTTAGATGGATAATCTCTTATAATGGTGAGCACATATTAAATATGAAAAATAGAACAAATTAGAACAATCAATATTATGCACTGTAGTATAATTTTTCAATAAATAAATGAATAAATAGCCACTTTATTTTATTTATTTTCTCCTTTTTTACAACTTAATGAAATATTTAATAATGTAAAAATTTAGAAATTTTATAATGTGTTCATTCGTCTTCTAAAACCGGTTAAATAATGAGATTTAAATCATTCAGGGAGTTGAATCTGTCTATATTCTTCTCTTTTGAGCCCAATTTGAAGGTTCAAAGAGCAGATAATTTGTTTACACTCTCTCATCATATCTTGACTTCTATCTGTGTCTCTCTTTCAGCGAGAGGCCAAACAAACAGGCCGATCTCATTCCTCTCTTATCTGTCACTGATCTGTCTGTAATTGCATTGTAGGTTTCTATATTCCAGTAAGGCTCGGTGTTAGGGGACCGTCCCCGTCTCGTTTCCGCTGTCCCCGGGCTCTGATATGTGATAAACCGGGGGCCTGACTTTGATGTGCGTGTCAGCGGAGAGGAATCAGGCTGCAATATAGACAGGAGCCTGTTTTTATGGATGACAGACGGGAGGGGTTGGAGACGGCAGCTCCACTTCTCATCTCACTAACACTGTCATTAAAGCACAGATTACAGTGAGACTCTTCTGTAATAATGTTCCTCAGCTGATACCAGCTTACAGACATATAGATGTTTTGTTTTTTTAGAAAATCATTAATATAACTGGTTTTAAAGGAACCAGAATCCAAAACACTCATCTGAGGGACTTTTTATAGTCTTTTATTAAGAGTTTTGAGTTGCATGACACTCCAAACAAAGTTTTTTTTTTCTTTTAAAGGTTATGTATTACATAGTGGTACAATATTTATTTATTTTATTTGCTTATAATTGTTTAAAATATAGCAATAAAGATGATTTCAGCAGTCTGTCGTCTCTTAATAAAACTGAAATTTATTTAAAATGAATAAGATATGAAATAAAAGTATTTATTGACTCATTTATTTATTGACTTATTTTTAAAAAAATTATTAAAGTATTTTAATTATTTAATAATAGCGACAGACAATTTCAGCAGTCCATCCTCTTATATTAAAACACTGACATTTTATGAAAACTATTAATGAAAACTAATATAATAAAAAAATTAAGCAGTATGTATTTATTTAGAAATATTTGTTTAAAAATATTTTAGCAGTGCAACCTCCCTTAATAACCATTACATTTAAATAACCATTTTAAAACTGATGCAAAACTAATATAAACCCTAACCCTAAAATATGAAAACAGAGCAGTATTTATTTATTCATTTATTTATCTAGAGGCTTGTAAAATTGCTTAAAGCAGTTTATTTATTTATTTATTTTTTTAGAGGCTTTTAATTGTTTAAAAATAGCAATATAAATAATTTTAGCAGTGCAACCTTCCTTAATAACCATTTAAATCTATTTAAAACTAATAAAATATAAAAATTCATCATTCAATCATTTAAATGTATGCATTACAAAGTAATGCAAACTAATCAGATATAAAATAAAGCAGTTTTGCTTGACGTTTATTTATTTATTTTATAAGGTTTTTAATTTTATTTTCAAAACAATAATATGCAATACATGCAATAATATGGATGATTTTAGCAGTGCATCCTCCTCTAATAACCATGTAATTTTATTTTAAACTAATCAGATATAAAACAAAGCAGATTTTGACATTTATTTATTTTTAATATTTAGTTTTATTCCTTAATTTAGAAGCTTTTAGCAGTGCAACCTCCTTTAAAAATCATTTAACTTTATTTAAAAATAATGCAAAACTAATTAAATATAAAAAAAGCTGTTTTTCTTGACATGTATTTATTTATTTATTTTTAGAGACTTTTAATTGTTTAAAAATAGAAATGTACATTATTTTAGCAGTGCGACCTCCCCTAATAACCATTTAAATTTATTTAAAACTAATCAGATTTTAGTTTTAATATTTATTTTTATTCATTCATTCAGAGGCTTTTAATAAAAAAATAGCAATATGGATGATTTTAGCAGTGAAACCCCCTTCAAAAATCATTTACATTTATTTAAAAATAAATGCAAAACTTATTTATTTTTAATATTTAATTTTATTCATTAATTCAGAAGCTTTTAACTGTTTAAAATTAGCAATATAACCTCCCTTTAATAAGCATTTAAATTTATTTAGAATTAATCAGAAATAAAATAAAGCAGTTTTGCTTGACATTTATTTATTTATTTTTAAGGATTTAATTTTTTTAACAAACAGCAATATGGATGACCTCCCTTAATAACCATTAAAATTTATTTAAAACTAATCAGATATAAAATAAAGCCATTTTTATCATTTATTGACATTCTCGACATTTATTTATTTTTAATATTTATTTTTATTCATTCATTCAGAGGCTTTTCATTTTTTAAAAACAGCAACAATGATTTTAGCAGAGCAACTTCCCTTAAAAATCATTTAAATTTATTTAAAAAAATAATGCAAAACGAATTAAATATAAAAGTAAAAGTTTTTCTTTTTTTAGAAACTTTTAATTGTTTAAAAATAGCAATATAGATGTTTTAGCAGCGCAACCTCCCTTAATAACCATTGAAATTTATTTAAAACCAATCAGATATAAAATAAAGCAGTTTTTGACATTTATTTATTTTATATATTTATTTTTATTCATCCATTCAGAGGCTTTTAATAAAAGTAATAAAAACAGCAATATGGATGATTTTAGCGGTGCAACCTTCTTTAAAAATCATGCAAAACTAATTGAATATAAAATAAAGCAGTTTTTCTTGGCATTTATTTATTTATTTTTAGAGACTTTTACCTATTTAAAAATAGAAATATAGATGATTTTAGCAGTGCAACCTCCTTTAATAACCATTTCAGTCTATTTAAGACTAATGCAAAACTAATCGGATATAAAATAAAGTAGTTTTTCTTCACAATTATATTTGTGTATTTATTTTTATTAATTCATTCAGAGGCTTTTAATAAATAAAAAAAAAAACAGCAATATGGACGATTTTAGCAGTGCAACCTCCCTTAATAATAATTTAAATTTATTTAAAAGTACTGCAAAACTAATTGGATATAAAATAAATCTTTTTTTTTGACATTTTAAGTCTATTTATTTAGAGCCTCTTAATTGTTTCAAAAAATCAGTTTAAATTATTTTAGTTTATTTAAAACTAATGCAAAACTAATTCAATATAATTAGAAGTTGTATTTTTATTATTTCGAGGATTTGAATTGTTTACGAGATATATTTAGCAATGCAGATGATTTCAGCAGCCCATCCTCTCTTAATAAAACAAACATTTCTGTAATGCAAACGTAATCAGATATAAAATTTAATTAAAATAAATAAATAACAGTCTTATTTTCTGAAGCAGTAACTTTGAGAGTTTCTTTTTCTGTAATCATCATTAAGAACATGATGCTCAGCCCAAACTGTATTTTCATTGTGTTTTTATTTGTGATGATGAGTGCAGTTAAGCATATCTGTCTCCATTAGTGTGATCGGGGCTGTGAGGGTGGTGGTTGTTGTTAGTGTCTGTCAGTGAGTTGATGGTGAAGCGCCGCTACAGACGGCAGTCTCTCAGAGTAATGGCCCCCGGCGGTGACGGCCTTTGATTGTCCTCATTGAGCCCCTTTCATCTCTAATAGGGCTGTTTGCTGCTCTGTAATGACTGCTCATGTATTGTCTCTCTCTCGGTGCTGCAGGGGCCGGAGGCAGAACACACGCAACCAGCATCACACCACCACAAAACAAACACTACATCAACATACTGATATTGAAATCTATATCTATCTATATATAAACGTTTCAGTAAAAAATTAACTCCTATAGAAAATATACAGTAGTCAACATTTGAAGTGGATCAAAAGCTTTTATCAAAGTTGTCCTAAAACAAAAACAATGCCCGTTCTTGTCTCGTCTTGTCAACTTTGATGAACTTTTTTGATCCACTTCAAATGTTGACTACTGTTTATACAGTCCTTTAAATTTAATGCTATTTATACATATCAATATGCTAATATAACATTTTGATATTGTTTTATTAATATTTTGAAGTTTAGTGAATATTTTATTCACTAAACTTTTTTGTGATTTTTTCTATATTTATAGTTATGTATTGTTTATATTAAATTTATTTTGTTTAGATATTATTTTATTTATTTTATTAACCTATTATATTTCATTTCCAATTTCCATTTTTTTAGGTTTTAGTGTATATATATATAATATTAATATAATATTTTAATTAAAATAAAAATGTTCTTAAAATCTAACATTAAAGTTGTGATTTTGTTACTTTTAATATTATTGATTTAATTAGTTTTAGTAATTTTAGTAATTCAGGTTTACTCAAATAAAATAAGTTTACCTTAAAAATAAATCATTTTAATTAAAATGCCCTTAAAATATAACATAATTGTGCTTTTGCTGTTTTTACTTTTTTTTCATATTTTAGTACGTTTACTCAAATAAAATAAGTGTACCTTTTAATTTAATTTTAAGTTTGTTTATTTTATTTCAAGCAAATTTTTATATATATATATATATATATATATATATATATATATATATATATAATTTTTTTAAACCTTTTCATTTTATTGTAAGTTAATGTTTAATTAATTTCAAGCTACATTTTTTTAAATAAAACAATATATTTTGAAAACAACATAATTATAATTTTAAAAAAGGCCTCAAAATCAAACATTAAATTAGTTTTGTTGTTTTTAAGTTTTTTTCATATATGTTACTCTTTTTTTTCATTTTTTAGCTACTTTAGTACTTTAAGTTTACCTTTTAATTTAATTTAATTTTAAGTTAATGTTTTTTTTATTTCAACCAACAAAATGTATTTATATATATATATATATATATATATATATATATATATATATACACACACACACACACACACACACACACATATATATGTATACTTTTAATTTGAATAAAAATGTCCTTAAAATCTAACATAGATTTGTGTTTTTGTTATTTTAAATTGTTTTTTTTTTCTATTTTAACACATTTTATTTGTTTTATTTTATTTAAGTACTTCTACTTTACTAAAATAAAATAAGCTTACCTTTTAATTTTATCTTTATTTTAAGTTAATGTATATAATTTTTCAAGCAAGTTACAACTATATGTTGGGAAAAAAAATTAGATGTAGACATTCAATTAAATGTTTATTTTTTATTTTTATTATTATTATTTTACAACCTAAAATTACAAAACATTATTATGTTTAAAATAAAAAGCCTTCAAAAATCTAAAAACAAATTTGTGTTTTTGTTATTTTTAATAGTTTAATAAAAAAAAATATTTTATTATTTTTATTACAGTTTTAGTTATTTTAGTACTTCATTAGTAATAAAATTTGAGTTAATTATTTAAGCAATTGATTAAAACAATTAAGTATTTTCCTAAATTTAAATCAAATTGTTATTATTTTACAACCTAAAATACAAAACATTAATCTAAGTTTGAAAATAAAATGAAAATGTCCATTAAATATAACATTAAAATTGCATATTGCAACGGCATAGGCCAAAACGACCTGCGAACCATAATATATTATATAATTAAAACAAGCTAAATGATTAAAAACCTAGAGAAATTCTAATCAAATACATAGCAAATTAGTTTGCATTGCAAATGTTAATCCCAAATACCTTGCTATTGTTTTTGTACACACAGATTGTGTTATTTCTACATTTCTGCACCACTGTAGGTGTCAATGGCCACATCAGCAGTTGAATTATGATTATACACATATGTTTAATCACTCTACTACAGCCTCTCGTTAGTGTTCCTGTCTTTTGTTTGTCATGCAGGGAATCCGGTTAATCGCATCAGTTTGATTGCAACACATCCAGTAATCCCTCACTGACTCCAATCAGAGGAATCAACCTCAAAGAACGACCCGAGGAACCGGCCCGGACGGAAAAGCCGGTCTGCGATTACGGCGGGAACTCAGACCATCGATAAGAGCCCCGGAGCCCTGTCTTCAGAGCCGAGGCCAGAGGTGTCCCGGGACGCTCCAGAGGCCCATTCAGAGCACTTTTGTTTCACACCTGGAAGCGGGGAGGGGAAGTGTGAAGGAGGCATTAAGCCCTATTGAGCATAACTGCCGAAACCCACCCACCCCGTCTCTTACGACGCTCATCATTGAGGAGCCGGGGCCAGATCAGCATGTTTGTGAATGCTTTCAGATCACGGACCCTCGGCTGAAAGGAGCGTCCTCTTGGGGAAAGACGAGGGAGGAGGGAACGCTGCATTTGGGCCTTTCCTTTTCCTGTTAAGAGCGTAATGTAAAGGCTGACGCGAGGTGTGAACGTAGACCTGCCCTTTGAAGTTAAAATGACATTTAGAGGTCAATTATGTTGTTAGCAGAAGGTGTCTGCCGGTTTCAAACCGCCATAAAATACAACTTAAAGGTAGAAAAGATGAGACGCGGCGGTTCATGTCCTGTCAGACCTGAAGACGCACCGCTTAAAGAGGCTGCAAACTGGAGCTAAATTACTGCATTAAAGACTTCAATAAAGAATATCATAACAAGTGAGAAGACCTAAAATATTGTTAGTATTTTGTGGTTTTTGTATCAATTCTAAATACTTTCTCACCACTTACCGTCACACATTAGCCATAATATTTACACTGTTCTCTTGGGTTTGATAAAGAATACTGTACACCAGGGGTCCCCAAACTTTTTTCTGAGCGGGCCATATAATTTTCTTTTCTTTAATGGGGGGCCGGGTCGGTTTATAAAAGAAAATTCCATGGGCTGGACTGACTACTATTATTATTATTATTATTTTATTATGATTTTACCTGTATTTATTCTACCTTTTAATGCTAGAATAGTTTATTTATTTTTTTATGCACCAGACAGACAAATGATAATTTCTTTTCAAAAGATATACAGGTGCTTCTCAGTAAATTAGAATGTCATGGAAAAGTTCATTTATTTCAGTAATTCAACTCAAATTGTAAAACTTGTCTATTAAATACATTTAATGCACACAGAGTGAAGTAGTTTAAGTCTTTGGCTCTTTTAATTGTGATGGTTTGGCTCACATATAACAAAAATATATCTCTGGCATTGTTCAGAGGGCCGGTCCAAATGTGGGGGCGGGCCGCATTTGGCCCCCGGGCCTTAGTTTGGGGACCCCTGCTGTACACAATACACAGATGTAAATAAAATATTTAAGAGGATTATTTTAGTGTTTTAAAAGAAAATACTGTTTAATTTTTTTCAGTTCATTTTTTACTTTTTCTATTAGTACCTTTTCTAAAAAGTATGGAAGGTCGTTGCTGCCAATTAATAAAAAAAAGTTATTGCAACTTTCTCACAATTCTGAATTGTGAAATATAAACTCACAATTGCGAGTTATAAAGTCAGAATTGCAAAATATAAACTCGCAATTCTATTATAAATAAAGTACTGTGTAATATATACTTGCAATTTTGAGTTCTGAAATGTCAGAACTGCAACTTTATATCTCGCAACTCTGAGAAATATCGTATCTGTACGATATAAACTCATAATTGCGAGAAGAAAAAGCCAGAATTGTTAGATATAAACGCAATTCTGTGAAAAGTCTGTTTTTCTCCTCAGAACTGGACTTTTAACTCACAATTGAGTTTATATCATACTATTCTGGGGGAAAAAATCAGAATGGCAAGTTTATATGACTCAATTCTGAGAAAAAAAAGTCAGAATTATGAGATCAAAAAGTTACAATTGCCTTTTTTATTTCTTTATTCAGTGGCAGAAACAGGCGTCCTTCGGTGTCATACTCACCACTTACTATCGCACGTTAGCAGTTTTAGATATTAATGCAACTGAAAGATTGTCATATTCATAAACCGTAATATTTACATTGTTCTCTAGGGTTTGATAAAGAATACTGTACACAGTTGTAAATGAAACATTTAAGAGGATTATTTTAGTGTTTTAAAAGAAAATGCTATTTTATTTTTTCTTTATTTTTTCAGTTCATTTTTCTTTTTTCTTTATGTATTGGTACTTTTTTCTAAAATGTATAGAAGCTCGTTGCCGCCACTGAATAAAAAAAAAAGTTATTGCGACTTTTTCACAATTCTGACTTTTTTTTCTCAGAGTTATGAAATATAAACTCACAATTGCGAGTTAAGTCAGAATTGCAAGATATAAACTCGCAATTCTGACTTTTTTTGCAATTGGGAATTTGTGTCTTGCAATTGACGTTTTTTATACTTACAATACTTTTTTTCTCAGAATTGCGAGTTTATATCTTGCAATTCTGACTTTTTTCGCAATTGTGAGTTTATATTTCATAACTGAAAAAAAAAGTCAGAATTGTGAAAAAGTCGCAATAACTTTTTTTTATTCAGTGGCGGCAACGAGCTTCTATACATTTTAGAAAAAAAGTACTAATACAAAAAGTTTTAGACTTTATATCTTGAAATTTTGACTTTACAACTCACAATTATCTCACAATTCTGAGAAAAAAAGTAAGTTTTGCGTGATATAAACTCGCAGTTGCAAGAAAAACGACAGATTTGTGAGATTAAAAGTTGCAGCTAAGATGTAAACTTGCAAATGTGAACATATCAGTCTCTTTTTCTTCTCAGAACTGGACTTTAAAATGGACAATTGTGAGTTTATATCTCACTATTCTGGGAAAAAAATCAGAACTGCAAGACACAAATTCGCAATTGCGAAAAAAGTCAGAATTTCGTTTATATCTCAATTCTGACTTTATAACTCGCAGTTCCGAGAAAAAAGGTCAGAATTGTGAGATTTTGAAAAATGTGAAAAATTATCGCAATTACCTTACTATTTTTTTTTATTCAGTGGCAGAAACGGGCTTCCTCTAGTGTCATACTTTAGAAAAAGGGTTCATACTTTGAAAAAAGTAAGTGTTTACAGAAGGGAGTTTTTATTTTAATTTTAGTTAAAGTTTTAGTAATTTTGTTGTGTTTTCATTTTTATTATTATTGTTATTTTTTTTTAAATATCTTTATGTTTTAAAAAAAAAATATTTCAGGTTTCATTTAAATTTTATTTTAGCAAATTAAAGAAAATCATAAGCACATTTCCTTGGCAACCAGCTAAAATATGTTTCATTTTTATATATTTTGTAAATTGTATGTAACATTTTTTTTTTTATTTATTTTTTTTTTTTTACTGTGGTATTAGTACCTTTGTCCAAAATGTTTATTACTTTGGGCAAAATAAGTGTTAACAGAATGGAGTTTTCATTTTTTTTTTTTTTTTTTTTTTTGTTGTTGTTGTTGAAGTTTTAGAATTTTGTTGCGTTTTAGTAATTTTTATTATTATTGTTATCTCTTTTTTAAATCTCTATCTCTCTATCTCTCTCTATCTATCTATATATACAGTTCATATAACCTTTTTTTTCTGTAGTATTAGTTCCTTTGTCCAAAAAGTGCCATACTTTAGAAAAAACCTTCATATTTTGGGAAAAATAAGTATTAACAGGGGAGTTTTCATTTTTAATTTTATTTAAAGTTTTAGTATTTTTTTTTTTTTTTTGATTTAGTAATTTGTATCATTGTTATTTTTTAAATATCTATATGTTTTTAAATATTTTTTATTTCAGGTTTAGTTTGCTCTTTATTTTATTTTAGTACATTAATGAAAATCATAATGACATTTCCTTGGCAACAAGTTAAAATACGTTTAATGTTTTTATATATATTATTAAATGTTATTTTTCTGTATGTCATAAAAATAAGTGTTAACAGTAGGGAGATTTCATTTTAATTTAAGTTAAAG
Source organism: Garra rufa (assembly GCF_049309525.1). Lineage (NCBI taxonomy): Eukaryota > Metazoa > Chordata > Actinopteri > Cypriniformes > Cyprinidae > Garra > Garra rufa. The sequence goes on along the minus strand of NC_133383.1, from coordinate 7,139,906 downwards.
TTTTAGTAATTTTGTTGTGTTTTTGTCATTTTTATTATTATTATTATTATTTTTTATATCTATGTAAATTTTAATATTTATTTCAGGTTTAATTTTCATTTTATCTCAGTACATAAAGTTGAACTTAATGAAAATCATAATGACATTTCCTTGGCAACAAGTTAAAATAAGTTTAATTTTTTAAATATTTTTTTATTTCATGTAACAGTTTTTTTTAGTAGTTTTATTTTTTGTTAACTATAATAGCTGATATTAATATTAGACATGTATATAATAGAGTATAAATCTATTTAATTTTAATGCTACATATATAAACATGCTGGTATAAAACAGATATTGAATTAAAATGTGTCTTAGTTATGAAAAAAAGTGGTGACAACAGAAAAAAAATGTATTGGTAAAGGATAAAATACATGTCAGAAAGGTCAACTTTTATAGGGTTTCCATTAAAAACAATAAACCAAGTAATATTTGTGGTTATCTATTGTTTTCATATACTCTATATGCTGTGATAAACATTTTCCTATTTGCCTTTTTTCTGTAACCATGACATGTCTCCATAGTATTTAACTGCATTATACAGAGGCAAGTTTCTCGTCAAATCAGAGATTGATTCTGTAACAGCACAGTTGATTCTTTTGTAAAGGCTAAAAAAACAGTCCTGCCATTAACACTGAAAGAAAGGAGACCCACAGAGGTGAAATCATACTTGAAAGAGCTCCTGCAGAGACAGAGACGTCTGTTTACATACTGGAGACGCTCTCACAACTATACCTGCCATTAGCTTCAAAACACCAACATTTCCTCTGGATTACAGATGATCAGTATGTTTGAAAATAAACACACACACAAACTACTGTTTCAAAGTTTGGGGACAGTAAGATTTCTAAAAGTTTTGAAATAAGTCTCTTATGCTCACTAAAGCTGCATTTAGTTGAGTAAAGTTGTGAAATATTATTATTACTATTCAAAAGAGCTGTTTTCTATTTGAATGTATTTTAAAATGTAATTTATTCCTGTGATGCAAAACTAAATTATATATAAATAAATATGTATTTCTTTAAATAAACAAAATTACGCACTGCTTGGTAACTGGTCTACAAAGTATTGATAGTTGTGTAAATACTGTCAGAATTTTTGGTTGATTGTAATCCATTACATACATTTCTATCAAAGTTATCTGACATTATCAAGATGGGTTTGTTCTGACACAGTACTTTTCATATTTTATTAGCATTTTCTAAACTATAGCGAATAAACTGACAATGTGAGAAATGTTCAAGGTGTCTGAATACATTTTAGTATATAGCTGCATATAGATGTTGTCAGTTTTTAGGAAGGAAACGTTTATAATATACAGTGAGCATGTATAGATGTTTGGCAGTTGGGAAAAGTGGGCCAAAATGAACCAGGTGCGCAAAAAGGATGATAGAATAATGTCAGGCATCATCTGACCACAAACACTTCCTGCATATATGCAACAATGTCGACATATGCATCAAATAATCTCTTTTTACAAAACCATGAGCCTCCATAAAAAAAAATAAAGCACCTCTGTAAATATCAGTAGGCCTAGAAGATTTTTATGTTTAGTAAGTGCAACTTAAGGCTGCATTTATTTGATCAAAAATACAGAAAAAAAACTGTAATATTGTGAAATATTATTTTAATTTTAAATAACCGTTTTCTAGGTGAATATATTTTAAAATGAAATTTATTTCTGTGATACAAAGCTAAATTTTCAGCATCATTACTCCGGTCTTCAGCGTCACATGATCCTTCAGAACTCATTCTAATATGCTGATTTATTATCATAAATGCTGCTTAATATTTTTTTTTTTTTTTTGGAAACAGTGATTTTTTTGTTGCATTCTTTGATCAAAAAAGGTTAAAAAGAACAGCATTTAATTAAAATAGATATCTTTTCTAACAATATACACTAGTTTCTTTTTATTTCACGTAACATTTTTTTTACTGTGGTATTAGTACCACAATGTCTAAAAATGTCATACTTAATTTAAGTTGAAGTTTTAGTAATTTTGAAATGTTTTTGTAATTTTTATTATTATTTCATATCTATGTAATTTTTAATAATATTTGTGCTGATTTATTATGAATGTTGAAAACATGCTGCTTCATATTTATTTTTAGAACCTGTGATACTTTTTTCAGGATTCTTTGATCAATAAAAGGTTCAAAAGAACAGCATTTAATTAAAATAAAAATATTTTCTAACAATATACACTAGTCTCTTTTTATTTCATGTAACTTTTTTTTTTACTGTGGTATTAGTACCTTTGTCCAAAAAAAGGTCATACTTAATTTAAGTTAAAGTTTTAGTAATTTTGAAGTGTTTTTGTAATTTTTATTATTATTTAATATCTATGTAATTTGTTAATAATATTTATGCTGATTTATTATCAATGTTGAAAAAATGCTGCTTAATATTTTTTTGGAAACTGTGATAATTTTTTTTAAGCATTCTTTGATCAAAAAGGTTAAAAAGAACAGCATTTAATTAAAATAGAAATCTTTTCTAACAATATACACTAGTTTCTTTTTATTTCACGTAACATTTTTTTACTGTGGTATTAGTACCTTTGTCCAAAAAATGGCATACTTAATTTAAGTTAAAGTTTTAGTAATTTTGTCGTGTTTTTGTCCTTTTTATTATATATTTTTTTAATATCTATGTAATTTGTTAATGATATTTATTTATTTAGGTTTAGTTTTCATTTTATCATAGTACATAAAGTTGAACTTAAATGATGATGTTTCCTTGGCAACAAGCTAAAATAAGTTTAATTTTTAATATAAAAATATTTTTTGAAAGTTTGAGGTCAGTATATTTTTATTCTTTCTTTTTTTTGAAAGAAATTAATACTTTTATTAACCAAGGATGTGTTAAATAAAATAGCATAGCATAAATTTACATTGTTAGAAAAGGTTTATATTTTACATAAATGCTGTTCTTTTTAACTTGTTATTCATCAAAGAATCCTGAAAAAAAGTTGGCAGCACAACTGTTCCCAACATTGATATTTCTAATAATAAATCAGCACATTAGAATGACTTCTGAAGGATCATGTGACACTTAAGACTGGAGTAACAGCTGATGAAAATTCAGCTTTGCATCACAGGAATAAATAATATTTTAAAGTATATTAAAATAAATAACATTATTTTATATTGTAATAAAATTTTGCAATATTACTGTTTTTTTCTGTATTTTTGATCAAATAAATGCAGCCTTGATAAGCATTTATTACTGATCCCAAAATTTTGAGCGGCAGTGTATATATATATATATATATATATATATATAGAGAGAGATATAGAGAGAGAGAGAGAGAGAGAGAGAGAGAGAGAGAGAGAGAGAGAGAGAGAGAGAGAGAGAGACATTTTGAGTTTTAATTAAAATGATCTTTAATTAAAAAAGTATTAAACAAGAAATAAATATTTTATATTCAAGTTTCAAAGACAAACGTCTAATGAATGTCTAGAAGTATCTGATAAAAGACAACTATTTCTCATTACTATTTACCTTATTTACAAAGAACTATTTGTTAAAAGCTTAAACTGCATATAGACATGGTGCAAAAAATGGAGAAACTGATCAAATTATTGACAATTACCAAGATAGCTGATGTTTGCAAAACATCTGCAGTCTCTTTTCCTTCACATCTTATAAACATTTAGATTTGTAAACAGGATCTGATTATAACTAGGAGTTCAAATGTAAGGCTCGGTGATGGAAGCACTGGCACTTTTGTAGTGAAATTCAGAGATGGACAGATTCAGGCATTTCGCTCAGATGGAGGAATAAACTCCAGACCCAGGAAGGCAAAAATCTCCTCTTCCGTCTTTGCTCTGAGATACAGATTCTGTATAGTTTTACAAAGAGAGATCTTAATGTAGCTATTCCAGCAAGATGATGAGTATTTTTACAATTAAACTTTTAATACGTATATATAAAAGCTATCCACCTTATTCTTCAACGTGGAAGTTGACTTTTAGTTCGTTAGCCGCTTAGAGGGAAATAACGAGAGCAATAACAACGTGCAATATAACTGTTTGCACTACAAACCAATGTGTTCATAATTAAGATAACACACTAAAACTAGATGATAAAGTTTTGTTAAACTTTAGGTTGGCTTGAGAAAGCCTAGCTTGAAAGTTTAAAGCAGCTGTAAAACCTTAAAGTTTTGAACTTTATATAGTTAGAATAGATGATTAGCATGTGGTTAGCATGATTCTAACATTTTTCCAGCATGTTTAGTATGTTTCTAGCATATTAGCAAGTTACTAGCATGTTCTAGCATGATTAGCACGTTATTTACATGTCATTAGCATGACTGACAAGTTACTAGCCTGTTTCCAGCATGATTAGCAAGCTACTAGCATGCTTCTAGTATTATTAGCAAGTTGTTAACATGTTGCTAGCATGTTTCTAGCATGATTAGCAAGTTATTTGCATGTTGTTAACATTTTTCTAACATGATTAGCAAGTTACTAGCATGTTCTAGCATGATTAGCATGTTATTTACATGTCATTAGCATGACTGACAAAGTTACTAGCCTGTTTCCAGCATGATTAGCAAGCTACTAGCATGCTTCTAGTTTTATTAGCAAATTGTTAACATGTTGCTAGCATGTTTCTAGCATAATTAACATGTTACTTGCATTATTATCATGTTATTAACAAGTTGCTAGCATGTTTCTAGCATGATTAGCAAGTTATTTGCATGTTGTTAACATTTTTCTAACATGATTAGCAAGTTACTAGCACGTCATGATCGTGTTTTTGACATGATTAATGGGTTGCTAGCATGTTTCTAGCCTGACTAACAAGTTGCTAGCATGTTTCTAGCATGATTAGCAAGCTACTAGCATGTTCTAGTTGCTTACATGTTTCTAGCCTGACTAACAAGTTGCTAGCATGTTTCTAGCATGATTAACAAGCTACTAGCATGTTCTAGCATGATTACCACGTTATTTACATGTCATTAGCATGACTGACAAGTTGCTTACATGTTTCTAGCCAGACTAACTACTATCATGCTTCTAGTATTATTAGCAAGTTGTTAACATGTTGCTAGCATGTTTCTAGCATAATTAACATGTTACTTGCATTATTATCATGTTATTAACAAGTTGCTAGCATGTTTCTAGCATGATTAGCAAGTTATTTGCATGTTTTTAAATTTTTTCTAACATGATTAGCAAGTTACTAGCACGTCATTATCATGTTTTTGACATGATTAATGGGTTGCTAGCATGTTTCTAGCCTGACTAACAAGTTGCTAGCATGTTTCTAGCATGATTAGCAAGCTACTAGCATGTTCTAGCATGATTAGCATGATTAGCACGTTATTTACATGTCATTAGCATGATGATAAGTTACTAGCCTGTTTCCAGCATGATTAGCAAGCTACTAGCGTTCTTCTAATATTATTAGCAAGTTGTTAACATGTTGCTAGCATGTTTCTAGAATAATTAACATGTTACTTGCATTATTATCATGTTATTAACAAGTTGCTAGTAGGGCTGGGCGATTAATCGAAAAATAATCGAAATCGACATTCAGAACCTATAATCGTTAAAATTTTTCCAGGAAAATTATTTCAATTACTTTCCCTTTAAAAAACACTAGCGCTCCGTTCCGTTATTCCGCCGACATGTCGATGGAGAGCTTAAACAGTATTTATACAGTAAAAAGTATTTACAGGATATACAAGGGTAATTTTATTTAGAGATACTGCTTATTTTCTACTTTTAATATGAAAAACATTGAAAATTATTTATTTTGTTTCCAATAGTGCAAGTTATTTATTTTCACTAATTTAAGAAAAATGTGACTTTTCGTTTTAAGCAATGCTTGCTTAAATTTCAGTTGTTCAACACTGATGTTCAATTAATAATCATAGATCGTAGATAGTGTGTTTCCTTCAATTATTTTAAAATCAAGTAATGCACCCTTCATCCAAAAATCTCTCGCTTGTAATATGTGAACATATTTACTGTACAAAACTTGTCAGTGAACTATGAGGGCAAAAAAATAAATATTATATAAATATAATTAAATATAATTTTATTAATAAATAAAATAATCGTTCATTAATCGTAATCGGGTTAAAATGTTCAATTAATCGAGATTTTGATTCTAAGCCAAATTGCCCAGCCCTAGTTGCTAGCATGTTTCTAGCATGATTAGCAAGTTATTTGCATGTTAACATTTTTCTAACATGATTAGCAAGTTACTAGCACGTCATGATCATGTTTTTGACATGATTAATGGGTTGCTAGCATGTTTCTAGCATGATTCGCAAGTTTACCACGTTATTTACATGTCATTAGCATGACTGATAAGTTACTAGCCTTTTTCCAGTTTCCATGCTAGCAACATGTTAACAACTTGCTAATAATACTAGAAGCATGCTAGTAGCTTGCTAATCATGCTGGAAACAGGCTAGTAACTTATCAGTCATGCTAATGACATGTAAATAACGTGGTAATCATGCTAGAACATGCTAGTAGCTTAGTTTCGCGCCGCAGGATGGCTTTTCGCGTCTTTGCATTGACTTAACATGTAAATCACTCGCGCTTGCCGCTTCATTCGCGTCCGGTGTGAACGCACCGTAACAAGTTTCTAACATGATTAGCAAGTTGCTGGCATGTTTCTAGCATGATTAGCAACAAAGACTATAGAATACCCAAGATTGTCACTCGTATAGTTTTAAATGGGGAAAAATGCAACACTCATTATGGCCGTGAAGCCCCGCCTTCTTAGTGAAAGAGCCAATCGTTGATCAGTAAAGTCAGCGCGTCACTGCAGCTGCCGTTAAAAGTCCCGGTTGCTATAGAAACAGTCAGTGCTCTAAGACGTGCGCTCAGTACTGCGCATGCGCACTGGCTATGAAACATAGGCGTTTTTTAACGCTATTGGAGCTCAAGGAACCATATTTATGAGGCAGTTCTTGTCGGATTTCTTTGGAGATTTAAAATATGACAATTAATCGTAAACTTGGTGAACAGTTTTGGAGAATTTGATGTTTCCCCATTCAAACAGATCTGGAGCTGCACTTGCCTGCCTGAGTAGCGTTTCAAAGATGGCCGCCGAGTGACATGACTTGCCTTAAAGGGACTTTGTTAGCAAGTTGCTAACATGTTTCTAACATGATTAACAAGTTGCTAGCATGTTTCTAGCATGATTAGCAAGCTACTAGCATGTTCTAGCATGATTACCACGTTATTTACATGTCATTAGCATGACTGACAAGTTACTAGTCTGTTTCCAGCATGATTAGCAAGCTACTAGCATGCTTCTAGTATTATTAGCAAGTTGTTAACAAGTTGCTAGCATGTTTCTAGCATGATTAGCAAGTTATTTGCATGTTGTTAACATTTTTCTAGCATGATTAGCAAGTTATTATTAGCACGTCATGATCATGTTTTTGACATGATTAATGGGTTGCTAGCATGTTTCTAGCATGATTAGCAAGTTGCTTACATGTTTCTAGCCTGACTATCAAGTTGCTAGGATGTTTATAACATGATTAGCAAGTTGCTAACATGTTTTTGACATGTTTCTTACCTGACTAACAAGTTGCTAGCATGTTTCTAACATGATTAACAAGTTATTAGCATGTTTATAACATCATTAGCAAGTTACTAGCATGTTTCTAACATGAGTAGCAAGTTACTAGCATGTCATTAGCATTTTTCTAACATGATTAACATGTTGCTAGCATGCTTCTAACATGTCATTAGCAGGTTGCTAGCAAATTTCTAACATGTTTCTATCATAATTAGTAAGTTGCTAGCATGTTCCCAACACGATTAGCCAGTTGCTACCATGTTTCTAGCATGATTAACAAGTTGCTAGCACGTTTCTAACAAGTTTCTAACATGATTAGCAAGTTGCTGGCATGTTTCTAGCATGATTAGCAACAAAGACTATAGAATACCCAAGATTGTCACTCGTATAGTTTTGAATGGGGAAAAATGCTACGCTCATTATGGCCGCGAAGCCCCGCCTTCTTAGTGAAAGAGCCAATCGTTGATCAGTAAAGTCAGCGTGTCACTGCAGCTGCCGTTAGAAGTCCTGGTTGCTATAGAAACAGTCGGCGCTCTAAGACGTGCGCTCAGTACTGCGCATGCGCACTGGCTATGAAACATAGGCGTTTTTTAACGCTGTTGGAGCTCAAGGAACCATATTTATGAGGCAGTTCTTGTCGGATTTCTTTGGAGATTTAAAATATGACAATTAATCGTAAGCTTGGTGAACAGTTTTGGAGAATTTGATGTTTCCCCATTCAAACCAAACAGATAGGAGCTGCACTTGCCTGCCCGAGTGGCGTTTCAAAGATGGCCGCCGAGTGACATGACTTGCCTTAAAGGGACTTTGTTAGCAAGTTGCTAACATGTTTCTAGGCTGACTAGCAAGTTTGCTAGCATGATTAGCAAGATTCTAACATGATTAACAAGTTGCTAGCATGTTTCTAGCATGATTAGCAAGCTACTAGCATGTTACTAGCATGATGAGTTGCTAGGCTTGACTAGATAGTTAAAAAGATGTGAAATTTTAGAATGGAAGTTTGAATCAATTAGAAATAGTACATAAAAGGTTCAGTCTCAAGGGATTCTGGGAGTTTAAATTTGAATTTTGACAGCTGAAGTTTGAATAGCCTTGGCTCATTTGAACATTCCGTCAACGTAAGTCTATGGGATTTCTATGATTTTTAATCTTCAATTTTATGAAAACTATAAATCGGATCAGTCTGAAGAGCTGGACTGAGTTTGGTGATTCTAGTTCAAAAGCTCCAGGAGGAGTAGTGCTCAGAAATTTAGTCTAAGAAGAAGAATAATAAGCTTAAGTAGCTTTCTCAAGCCAACCTAAAAATATATACACCAATTTACATCAATCAGCAAAATGAGCAGTGGCCACGCTCTTACAGGAAAAATAAGGTGGATATATTATATTATATATAGGCCAAATGCTGTTTTTATATATCTAGTTTACACAAATATGATAAGGTATGATGTATTTTGTGTGTGTCCCACCTGTTTGCTGTCGTAGAGGGCGTGACTGCTTAAGGACATGTTCTTCTCTTGCCCCGCCCACCGCCTCAACTCCCTCTCAAACAGCTGCAGAACAAACAGCACATCAGGACTGAACAAAACTGACCTCGAAACACTGCCAGCGCAGGAAGTCAGGTGTGAGGCACACTTCACACAATCACACTCACAGATGTCAGTAAGGAGATCCACAAAACATTACACTGAAGTAAGATTTGAACAACAGCACACAGGCAAATGAAAATTACACTTTCAGAAAATATAGTAAATGAAAATACAAAAAAGAAAAAAATATGTGTATTAAAAATGTAACTCATTACAAAAACATAAACAAAAGTCGTTTCATGACAATATTTTTCTATTTATTGGGAAAAAAAAACTTTTCATAAGCAGCAAAATATTTTATTGAAATCAATCAGAAATGTATTTAATATTTTATGCATTTTTCATGAATAAAAATATGTGTTTGTGTATATATGTATACAGTATCCAAAGTACATCCAAAGTACAGCAAAAACAGTACAATTTAAAAATATTTTTACTATTTAAAATAACAGTTTTTTTATTAGAATATATTTTAAAATGTATTTATTTCTGTGATTTCAAAGCTGAATTTTTAGCATCATTACTCCAGTCTTGAGTGTCAAATGATTCTTCAGAAATCATTCTAATATTCTGATTTGCTGCTCAAAAGCCATTTTTTATTATATTATACAGCTGAGTAGAATTTTCTCAGGTTTCTTTGATGAATAGAAAGTTCAGAAGAACAGCATTTATCTGAAATAGAAATCTATTGTAACATTATAAATGTCTTTATCATAATTTTTGATGATATGTATTAAGCAAACATGTATTAGGAGCCAGGGGCGAAAACTTTTTGAATTTGAAGATCAGGGTAAATTTGACTTATTTTGTCTTCTGAGAAACATGTAACTATCTTCTGTAGCTTCTGAAAGGCAGTACTAAATGAAAAAATATGATATTTAAGCAAAATAAGAAAAAATGTACGCATCTCCATTCTGTTCAAAAGTTTTCACCCCCCGACTCTTAGGCCCAATCCCAATTCTATTTTCTACCCCTTCGCCTACCCCTCGCCCCTTCCCCTTGTCCCTTGAAACAAAGTGTAAAGGGGAAGGGCTAAAATATTTCCCCTAAGAAATGGGACACCACTACAACACTGTTATACGTCATCATAGGTTGTCGCTAGTTCCTAATGTTACGTCAGAGGACATGCGCAGATGTTTATCACTCATTCCAAGATGTCAAAATGTTGTCATGTTTCAAAAAGTACAAATGTACGGTGTACGCACTGTTCATTCACATGTGGTCATAAGCAAAACAAACAACGTATTATCACATGCGCGGCAAATTGCTAATCAGTGTAGTGGTGCCTGGAGAAGTATACTTCATTTGAACGTGTTCGTTTTCTGGATCCTTGGACTAAAATGTTTACAGGGGTTCACTTGTTTAAGAAATTCCTGATCGTAAAAATCAGCTTCTTTTTATTTGTAAGGTATCGTTTTTATTATTATGTACTGATTTAAATTACTGGTGCGGTAGACGTATTGGGCGCATGCTGGTGCATTAGGCGCAATCATCAAATACATTTCAAAGCAAGCCGGCTCCACGGTCCGAACTGCATCATCACTGCCTTTATTAGGGGTTTTTAGCGAATATTTGCAATTATTCACATGACTGGATGTGGTGGACTGCCATGATTTTGGCGAATGCAGGACACTACTGAATAATGCGCATCAGAGGGGATTTAAAAAGTGAAAGTGTGTATACACCATATACCTGCGTACACCCTCCACTACACCACCGTTGCAAATTGCCGTGCCACTGGTCTTTCATGTTTCTAACATGCAGTCAAGTGTAAATGACATAAAAATATATTTTGTAATATCGTGCAATCAGTGCTATCTGCTAGCAAACTTTAGCGATTTTTTGCAAACGTTTATTTACAAAACAACACCATAAACACAAACACAAGATTGAAGGTAATATACAGGGGTTGGACAAAAAAACTGAAACACCTGGTTTTAGACCACAGTTAGTATGGTGTTGGGCCTCCTTTTTTTGGCCAATAGAGCATTTCGTCTTTGGAATTGTCATATACAAGTCCTGCACAGTTGCCAAAGGCATTTTGAGCCATTCTCCTCTTGCAGATCAGGGGTCAGGTCACTACATGATACTGGTGTAGGAAAATGTTATCTGACTCGCTCCTCCAAAACACCCCAAAGTGGCACAATAATATTCAGATCTGGAGACTATGCAGGCCATGGGAGATGTCCAACTTCACTTTTCTTGTTCATAAGACCACTCTGTGGGGTTGGACAATGAAACTGAAACACTGGCCAATATAATGTTGGAGGTTTCATGGCTATATTTTTGCAGCCTGGTGGCCAATCTTCACTGACTGCACATTCAACCAGTAAGAACAGGTGTGAACGTTGACTATGTGCACCCAATGGTTCAGACATTGTACTCTGAAGGTGGTACCATGCATCAGGATGATAATGCACCAGTACACACAGCAAGACAGGTGACAGAGTGGTCTGATGAACAAGAAAAGTGAAGTTGGACATCTCCCATGGCATGCATAGTCACCAGATCTGAATATTATTGTGCCACTTTGGGGTGTTTTGGAGGAGCGAGTCAGATAACATTTTCCTACACCAGTATCATGTAGTGACCTGACCCCTGATCTGCAAGAGGAGAATGGCTCAAAATGCCTTTGGCAACTGTGCAGGACTTGTATATGACAATTCCAAAGACGAAATGCTCTATTGGCCAAAAAAAGGAGGCCCAACACCATACTAACTGTGGTCTAAAACCAGGTGTTTCAGTTTTTTTGTCCAACCCCTGTACATATAATGAAACATTGTCATCAAAATCCTTATTAAAGGCAAAAATTACTTATATTTACGAGTCTGCTTGCTCGAGTGAGCAGCCATGTTGGAAATTTCTCTTAGCCCTTCGTTTGAAGTGAGGTCCTGAAAAATCTTCGTTTGGAGGGCTATCTGGCCCTTCCCCTTACCCCTACCCCTCCAACCAAAAGAGAAATGAGACACCCCTACCCCTTCACGTGAACGCGCCAAACGGAGGGGTAGGGCTAAGTGTAGGGCTAAGGGGTAGAATTGGGATTGAGCCTTAATGCATCGTTTTTTTCCTTCTGGGGCATCAGTAAGCATTTGAACCTTTTGTAATCGTTGCACAGCTGAGTAGAATTTTCTCATGTTTCTTTGATGAATAGAAAGTTCAGAAGAACAGCATTTATCTGAAAATGGAAATCTTTTGTAACATTATAAATGTCTTTATCATCATTTTTGATCAATTTGAAGCATCCTTGCTAAATAATAGTATTCATTTCTATCATTTCTTTCCCAAAAAACTAAAGAACAAAACATACTGACTCAAAGCTTTTGAATGGTGTAGTGTATAATGTTACAAAAGCTTTTTATTTCAGATAAATTCTGATCGTTGGATTTTTCTATTCATCAAAGAATCCTGAAAAAATTAACTCAACTGTTTTAAATATTGATGATAATAATAATACAATACATGTTTCTTGAAAGGATCATGTGAACTAATACACCATATATAACTATTTAAAAAAAGAAAAATTAATCAAATGTTGTGTATAAAATAAAATCATGTT
>NC_133383.1:7090254-7126667 GCF_049309525.1 Garra rufa | reverse complement strand
GTCCCAAAAGAAAAAGAATTAAATAAAATAATGGGAGGAAAAAAAACTGAACAAAATTAGGAAATATTTTGGTGATGAAATTAAGTCTAGTCTTATAAGATGTTTTTATTTACATTGTGACATTTTATCTTAAAAATAAAGCACGTTTAATTTCTAATTCTCATTCTGATAATGCATAAATCTTTTAAACTATGTTAAATATATATGAAAAAGTATTATTTAACTTCAAAAAAATTTTATACCTTTGAGCATTTGTTGTACTAGGCAATTTTGAAATAGATATGAAGAATATATATGATTTTATTTACAGTACATCAGTGAACAGTTTATTTTACTTACTGTACATCAGCGAAATTCCAAAAATACCAAAAAGAAATTAATTAATTAATTAATTAATTAATTAATTAATTAATTTAAAAAGTGTGTGTGTGTGTGTGTGTGTGTGTGTGTGTATATATATATATATATATATATATATATATATATATATATGACAATTTAATCTTTTTTTGTTGCATTATCATAATTTAATTTGCTTAATTTTGAATTTTTTAAAAATATACATTACCCCAGTCAAAAGATTTTTTTAAAAGAAGTCTCTTCTGCTCACCAAGCCTGCATTCATTTGATCCAAAGTACAACAAAAACAGTAACATTTTGAAATATTTTTACTATTTAAAATAACTTTTTTCTATCTGAATATATTTTAAAAAGTAATTTATTCCTGTGATCAACGCTAAATTTTCAGCATCATTACTCCAGTCTTCAGTGTCACATGATCCTTCAGAAATCATTCTAATATTCTGATTTGCTGCTCAAGAAACATTAATTATTTTTATCAATATTTAAAACAGTTGAGTACATTTTTTCAGGATTCTTTGATGAATAGAAAGATCTGAATATCAACATTTATCTGAAATAAAATTCTGTTGTAACATTATACACCATACGGAATCAGTATCATTTTGTTTAAAAAAATTATAGAAATTAAAACTTTTATTTAGCAAGGATGCTGTAAATTGAGCAAAAGTGATGATAAAAACATATATAATGTTACAAAAGATTTGTATTTCAGATAAATGCTGTATATAGCAATTCTACTGAGCTTTTTTCAACATAATAATAATAATAATAATAATAATAATCAGAAAATCAGAATATTAGGATGTTTCTGAAGGATCATGTGACTGGAGTAATGATGCTAAAAAATCTGTTTTAAAATCACAGGAATAAATTACATTTTAAAGTATATTTAAATAGAAAACAGTTATTTTTAAGTAAAATATGTGACCCTGGACCACAAAACCAGTCATAAGGTTAAATTTTACAAAACTGAGATATATACATCATATGAAAGCTCAATAAGTAAGCTTTCTATTGATGTATGGTTTGTTAGGATAGGACATTATTTGGCCGAGATACATCTATTTGAAAATCTGGAATCTGAGGGTGCAAAAAATCAAAATACTGAGAAAATCACCTTTAAAGTTGTCCAAATTGAGCTCTTAACAATGCATATTACTCATCAAAAATTACATTTTGATAGGTTTACAGTAGGAATTTTACAAAAAATCTTAATGTAACATGATCTTTACTTAATTTCCTAATGATTTTTGACATAAAAGAAAAATCAATAATTTTGACCCATACTATGTATTTTTGGCTATTGCTACAAATATACCCCAGCGACTTAAGACTGGTTTTGTGGCCCAGGGTCACATATAGTAAAAATGTTTCAAAATTTTGCTGTACTTTGGATCAAATAAATGCAGGCTTGGTGAGACGTGACTGGTAGTGAATATATCAAATGAATTCAAATAAATACATGGTAGCATTTATTGTACTAGTGCTGATTGAAATAAAAAAAAATGTATAAGCATTTAAGTAATACTGCTAGGCTAAACCAGTCCCATGTTAAAGTCACATTGAAGCTGCTTCTTGTTTTAAGAATCAAGTTCTGGAATAAGTTATTAGGCTAAAGTAAGTGTGAAATCATACTTCCTGTTGACAATTTAGTTGTTACAGTTGATGAATCATATTGACACTATAGCCATCTCATTGAGTCTTTTTTTATCCACAGACGCCCATGAAGAAGACCAAAGAACTGATCGGTGATGCTGGTGTGACTTTCTCTAACGCTGTAAGTGCTCAGCCATGATTCAAAGAGCTTTTAATTGATCTGATCAAATATCACAAGTTGCTCCTTTCCTCTTGAGTTTAGTTTACTGCCACCCCTCTGTGCTGTCCCAGTCGCAGCAGCATCCTCACCGGCAAATATCAACACAATCATTTGGTCCGAAATAACTCCATCTCTGGGAACTGCAGCAGTGCGCTGTGGCAGAAGGAGGCAGAGCCTTTGGCCTTTCCTGTTTACCTCAATAAGCTGCGCTACCAGACCTTCTACGGCGGGAAATACCTGAATCAGGTCAGCTTTTGAACAGCCTGGCGCTCTATGCACTATCACTGGGCTATTTGCATGGTGTTCGTTTTTCTACAATGATATCAGAAGCTCTGCACAACGTGTTTAAATATTTGCAGTCTTTCAAATATTTGAAGAGTTCTAGGGGGACCTTATTATGGGTTTGAGAAGCTTGAAATACTGCTTACGTTTATGTTCGTTTTTTGTTACTTCCCTGTTCTGGTTATCTCAAAAATTTAATTAAATTTCATTTCATTTCATTTAATATTTTTTTTAAGATTTAATTTTATTTATTAATTTATTGCAAATGCGATCATGTATGAAATATTACAACGTTTGTTCTATTCGACCGTCAGTGCCCTGTCATAAAAAATAATATTGCAATGCAAAAGTATTCATACCCCTTCATTTTTTTTCACGTTTTGTTTTGTTGCGGCATTGTTAAACTGCTTTAAATTAGTTTTTCAATCAATTTACACTCCATACACCATAATAATAACAAAGCAAAAACCAGATTTCAAATTTTACAATTCATATTCATACCTCAGTACATAGCTGAAGCACCTTTACAGCCTCAAGTCTTTTTGGGTATGATGTGACAAGCTTTGCACATCTGCATTTGGCAATTATCTGACATTCTTTGCCTCACCTTTTCACCTCTCAAGCTCTGTCAGCTTGGATGGGGGCTGGCAGACATTTTCTAGAGTCCTAGTTGTTCCAATCGTCTTCCATTATGGATAATGCTTCTGTGAACCTTCAATGCAGCAGAATTTTTTCTGAACTCTTCCCTAGATCATTGCCTTAACGCAAGTCTGTCACTGAGCTCTACAGGCAGTTATCTTGACCTCAGGACTTGGTTTGTGCTATGATATGCATTTTCAGCTGTTAGACCTTTTCTGAGAGGTGTGTGCCTTTCTAAATCATACTCATTCAAATTAATTTGCCACAGTTTAACTCCACTCGAAGTGTAGTAACATCTAGAAGCAATATAAATGCTCCTGAGCTAAATTTCGAGTGTCCCAGAAAAGGGTATGAATACTTATGCAACAGGATCTTTTCAGTTTTTTATTTTTAATAAATTTGCACAAATGTTAAAAACCTATTTTATGCTTTGCCATTATGGAGTAGGGAGTGTAGATTGATGTGGGGGAAAAAGTAATTTAAAGTAGTTTAACATAAGGCATGTGAAAAAAATGAAGGGGTATGAATAATTTCGCAAGGCACTGTATATGTTTATTTAATATATAATATATAATAATATTATTAATTATAATATAATAACAATAACATATTTGGGTGCACACATGTAATTTGTTTGCATCATTTTAATGAGAATTTGGACTTTAAAGGCACTTAATTGTAATGATAAAATAATAAAATAAAATGTATTTTTGTATCCCCCCCCCCATTTTAAGTATTTATTTATTTATTTTCTTATTACCATGATACAATACATCTTTAAATGACAGCTGGTTGATGAAAATATGCATAATTGTAATAAAAAAATAATGTTGCAATGCAAATACTGTCCAGTTTTTCACTAAAGCATGTCCAGGTATTTATTTATTTATTTATATATTTGCAATCAAAATAATATATATTTTTAACATATTTTGGTGCACACATGTAATGTTTTGCATCATTTTATTGAGAACTGGGAGACTAAAGGCACTTAATTTTAATGATAATATAATATAATAAAATAAAATGTATTTTTACAATTTTCTTTTTCTTTTTTTCATTTATTTATTTATTTATTTATTTTCTTATTACCATGATACAATACATTTTTTAAAACATTTTTTGTACAGCAAATGCAATCATGTATGAAATATAATATCTATATTTTTTGCATTATAGTAATGACAGCTGGTTGGTGAAAATGTGCTTAATTGTCGTAAAAAATAATGTTGCAATGCAAAAAATCTCCAGTTTTTGACTAAACCATGTTCAGGTGTATATTTATTTATTTATTTGCAAACTAAATAATATGTATTTTTAACATATTTTGGTGCATGCATGTAATTTCTTTGGATTATTTTAATTAGAATTGGGAGATTAAAGGCACTTAATTATAAGGATAAAACAATAATTAAGATTTTTATTATTATTATTTTTTTTATTAATTGTCATAAAAAAATGTAATTGCAATGCAAAAAAATATCCAGTTGTTTACTAAAACATATCCAGGTATTTATTTGCAATCTAAATAATGTATTTTTAAGATTTTTTTTTTTTCATTTTATTTATTTATTTATTTTCTTATTACATGATACATTTTTAAAACTTTTTTTTTTTTTACAGCAAATGCAATCATGTATGAAATATAATATCTATATTTTTGCATTATAGTAATGACAACTGTGCTTAATGTTGCAATTTAAAAAAAAAATCCTGTTTTTCACTAAAACATGTCCAGGTGTATATTTATTTATTTGCAATATAAGTAATATATATATATTTTTTTTTTACATATTTTGGTGCACACATTTAATTTTTTGCATCATTTTAATGAGAATTGAGAGATTAAAGGCACTTAACTCTAAGGATAAAATAACAAAATAAAATAAAATGTATTTTTAAAAATGTTTTCATTTTATTTATTTATGTATTTATTTATTTTCTTATTACCATGATACATTTTTCAAAAAATTTTTCAACAAATGCAATCATAAAAATGCAAAAAAGTATCAATAAAACATGTCCAGGTGTATATTTTTTTTATTGATTGATTAGCAATCTAAGTAATATATATTTAACATATTTTGATTGCACACATGTAATTTTTTTTGCATCATTTTAATGAGAATAGGGAGATTAAAGTCACTTAATTTTCATAGGAAAAAAGTCACACTGCAGAAAGCCTTAAAATAGCCTTAATTTCATCAACAAAATATATTTTCTTGATTTTCAAAACATGTAAAAATATATATATATATATTTTTGGAATAAGACATCAAATATAACTCTGGTGTTCTGGTTCTTGACTGATTTGATGAGATTCTCCCAGTCACAGTTTTTCCTCATCTTACATAAATCCCTCTCTGTGTCCTCAGTATGGAAGTAAAGACGCAGGCGGTGTGGCACATGTGCCTCCTGGCTGGGACCAATGGCACGCACTGGTAAGTCATGAACAGATGCATTATTCCAACACTACCACTACTTTCCTTCTACATTCAGATCAGAAAGGAAAAGTTGTATGTGCTGCAATTTATTCTATACTTCCTTATCTTAAAGTGTCAATCACCTATAGACAAGCATTCATGCAGAACACATGGTTTAGTATGATCATGTGATGTGCTTGCATTACAACTTGCATCTAGTTTTTAACCATTTACTTTCTCTCTCACTGGTTTCAGGGCAGATATTATATTTTGTAATATTATCTAACAGTCTTTTGGTTTTATTTGTGTATCCACAGGTGGGAAACTCTAAATACTACAATTACACACTGTCTGTGAATGGAAAAGAGGAAAAACATGGAGACAACTATGAGAAGGACTATCTCACAGACCTGGTTGTAAGTTTTTAATGCTTTTAAGTGTAGAGTCAACATTAAAACAGGATTTGTAACCCATTTGGGAATAAGGAAAGTAAATAGAGTAGTTTGACTTCAAGTTAGAACATGTCACATTAAATCAAACATTAATTTTTAGAGGCGTCAACAGATCATTTTTGCAGTTATTTACTTCCTGGTAATAGTGCTACATCACCTGCTAAACTTGTTTTACGTTGCAAATGCTTCAGTTAACACCATGTGGTTGCCAAATAATATCGCCACTGGCTGTTTTAGAACAAGATAGAAGCTGTTGACCTCATGACTGACTGGGAAGCCACATAGTTTCATTCTGTGTAACTCGCACGTCAGACTGTCCAAGCTGCAGTGTGTCATGCGACTTCTGTGGGATGCATGACTCGACTGCTTGATACGGCCTGCAACATTGTTTTATTGCTAGCTGACACTAAAATCTGGGCTGCAATCTTGCGTCACTAACGGCCGCTTTGTTATTATTTAACTAAGGGCAGGTGTCCCGGAAACAGATTAACAATAGTCCTAAATTAAACTACACTCACAATTGCTGGTTTTCCATAGATAAGCTCTTTCAGTCTAGGGCTGTGTAGCAGAGCTATTCTAGTATCATTGAGACACTTGAGAGATTTTTATTTTTTGTATTATTATTTTTTGCTTTTATGTTCTCAATTTTCGATTTCTTTTTTCTTTTTTCTTTTTTTTTTTAATGAAGTTTAGTTTTAATTTTTTTTTTTTTTTATAATTAGTTATTGGTTTATTTTAATATTTTATTTATTTATTAAATGTGATCCTGGACCAAAAATCCAATCATAAGGTTACATTTTTTGAAACTGAGATTTATATATCTGAATAAATAAGCTTTTCATTGATGTATGGTGTGTTACGATTTGACAATATTTGCCCGAGATGCAACTATCTGAAAATATGGAATCTAAGGGGGCAAAAAAATCCAAATGTTGAGAAAATCACCCTTAAAGTTTTTAACAATGCATCTTACTAATCAAAATTTAGGTTTTAATATATATACGGTAGGAACTGTACAAAATATCTTCATGTTGTTTACGTAATATCCTAATGATTTTTGGCATGAAAGGAAAATCGATAATTTTGACCCATACAATCTATTTTTGGCTATTGCTACCAATATACCAATGCTACTTAAAGGAGTAGTTCAATTCCAGTTTTTTGTGGAAAACACTTCAGGATTTCTCTCCATATAATGCACTTCTATGGTGCCCCCGAGTTTGAACTTCCAAAATGCAGTTTAAATGCAGCTTCAAAGGGCTCTAAATGATCCCAGTCGAGAAAGAATGGTCTTATCTAGTGAAATGATCAGGTATTTTCCAAAGAAATTTGAATTTATATCCGTTTTAACCTCAAATGTTCATCTTGTCTAGCTCTGCGTGAACTCTGTGTATTCCGGATTACTGTATACTAAGTGTTTACAAAGTGAACGTAAAAGTCAAACACCCTATAAAAAAAAAGTAAAACAGCAGTGTAGGACGATTTCAAAGTTGGAAATGAGAAAATGAGATGGGAGTTTTTCGACATAACCTAACTGTATTGACCAGGATCACACAGAGTATGCAAGCGCATTGCAGAGCTAGACAAGACGAGCATTTGCGGTTAAAAAGTATGTAAATTGTACATTTAAAAAAAAAAAAAAACGACTAATCATTTTGCTAGATAAGACCCTTCTTCCTCGGCTGGGATCGTTTAGAGCCCTTTGAAACTGCATTTTGGAAGTTCAAACTCGGGGGCACCATAGAAGTCCACTATATGGAGAGAAATCCTGAAATGTTTTCCTCAAAAAACATAATTTCTTTACGACTGAAGAAAGAAAGACATGAACATCTTGGATGACAAGGGGGTGACTCCTTTAAGACTGGTTTTGTGGTCCAGGGTAACAAATTATTTTGTTTTATTTATTTATTAAATTGTATGTTAATTTGTATAAATTTATATATTAATCCACTTTTTTTGAGCCATTTTTTTTTTCAATTCTTACGGTCCAATAGTAATGTGATCCAGTGTCAAGCTGCATGACATACCAGACAATCCAGTTTGTTTGCATGTTCGCAACTTTTTAAAAATATATCTCGCATGAAAAACAAGTGGTTAATATCTTAAATAAAATCTGTGTTGACTCTAGTTGAACCGGTCGCTTCATTTTCTGGAGGAGCGGAGCCCCAGTCACCCATTCTTCATGATGTTGTGTCCGCCGTCTCCTCATTCGCCGTGGACGGCCGCCCCTCAGTATCAGCAGTCCTTCAGCGACGTCAAAGCACCACGAAACGGCAGCTTCAACATGCCTGGAAAGGTTCAGCTTTCAGTTTTATCCTTTTAATGACAGATTATGAGGAAGTACCGCTGGTGTAAACAATTGTTGAGTTTGGTTGGATTTAGCAAGATTGGCTTTACACAGTATTTTAAACTTCAAGACAACAAATGTAAAGTAATATCCAAAAATGTTTATATAAAATAACATTTTAAGAATATTTCTAGTAATAGTTTTTATATAACTTCATTAAGGTATGTTCAATTTTATATAAGCATTAGTTTGCATCTTTCAGCAGACATTTTTCTTAAAATATCTCACAGCAGATAAAGACTTTTTGCATCTTTAATATTATTGATGGTGATTGCTGTATTTTTATTTTTTTAAATAGAGCAAATTAAAAAAAATGTGTTTTTAGATGTTTAATAGGTAAAATATAATTTATTGTGTGGTTTTAAATTTAAACAATGAGTACAAAATTAGTAACATATAACAAAATGTGACTTTAACAATTAATGTTTTTTTTTTTTTTTTTTTGTATTTTAGATTAGATTAGATTAGATTAGATTCAACTTTATTGTCATTACACATGTACAAGTACAGGGCAACGAAATGCAGTTTAGGTCTAACCAGGAGTGCAATAAGCAGCAAGTGCAGGATAAAGGTATAATTTATAAGTTATAAGTGCACTTATAGGAGATATGTACAGGGAGATGCTAGGGATAATATTTACAGATGAAGTACTGTGAGCATATTTTACAGATGATAATTAACTACAATCAGAATGTATAAATAGATGAACACAATATACAGGTTGCTATTAACTATAATATAAATTGCAGGTAGATTTGAACATAATATACAGGTTGCTGTTTACTAAAGCAGAATTTACAAATAGACATGTATAGATATAGATTTACCACAGATTTACAATATGTATTTGTGCAAAGGAAATGTGCATTTACAAATGGGTATGTACAGTGTAGTGCAATGAATATTAAGTAGTGCAATGGTAATGGGGAGAGTGTAGGGTGTGTGAGGGGGCAGAGGTGTCAGTGGGGGGCAGAGTTCAATAAGAAAACAGTTTGTGGGCGGGATGAGAGGAATCCTTAAGAATGCTGCGTGCTCGACGCAGACAGTGCTTCTTCTGGATGTCCTCAATGGTTGGTAGTGGACTCCTTATGATGCGTTGGGCAGTTTTCACCACCCGCTGCAGTGCCTTACGCTCCGCAACAGAGCAGCTTCCGTACCAGACTGTGACACAGTTTGTAAGGATGCTTTCTATCGTGCAGCGATAGAAGTTCACCAGGATGGCTGAGGACAGCTGGTTCTTCTGAAGTGTTCTCAAGAAGAACAGGCTCTGGTGAGCCTTCTTGACCAGGCTGGTCAAGAAGGCTCTAACTATTTTAAAAATAGGTTATAAGTTATGTATTTTAAAGAGAATACACACACACACGTGTATATATTATTTTTTAAATATATAATAAATGCATAATATTACGAAATTTTCCCAAACTTTGTAATTTAAATATTTAATATTTTTAATATAATATACTACCAGTCATCAAAAATTTTTGAGCAGTAAGATTTTTTTGTTTTTCAAAAAAGTCTCATCTGCTCAACAATCCTGCATTTATTTGATCCAAAGTACATGAAATATTTTAGCTATTTAATATAAATGTTTTCTATTTTAATACATTTTCAAATGTGACCCTGGACCACAAAACCAGTCATAAGGTTAAATTTTACAAAACTGAGATGTATATATAATATGAAAGCTCAGTAAATAAGCTTTCTATTGATGTATAGTTTATTAGTATAGGACAATATTTGGCCGAGATACATCTATTTGAAAATCTGGAATCTGAGGGTGCAAAAAAATCAAAATCCTGAGAAAATCACCTTTAAAGTTGTCCAAATTAGGTTCTTAACAATGCATATTACTAATCAAAAAATAAATTTTGATATATTTACAGTAGGAATTTTACAAAAAATCTTCATGGAACATGATCTTTACTTAATTTCCTAATGATTTTTGGCATAAAAGAAAAATCAATAATTTTGACCCATGCAATGTATTTTTGACTATTGCTACAAACATACCCCAGCGACTTAAGACTGGTTTTGTCGTCCAGGGTCACAAATGTAGTTTATTCCTGTGATCAAATCTAAATTTTCTGCATCATTACTCCAGTCTTCAGTGTCACATGATCCTTCAGAAATCCTTCTGATATGCTGATTTGCTGTTCAAGAATATTTTTTATTATCAATAATCAAAACAGTTGAGTATTTTTTCAGGATTCTTTGCAGAATAGAAAGATCCAAAGATCAGCATTTATCTGAAATAAAACACTTGTGTAACATTATACACTATACCATTCAAAAACTTGGAGTCAGAATCCTTTTTTAAGATGCTTTAAATTGATCAAAGTGATGATACAGATATTTATAATATTACAGTAGATTTCTATATCAGATAAATGCTGTTCTTCTAAAATTTCTATTAATCAAAGAAACCTGAAAAAAATCTACTCAGCTGTATTCAACATAATAATAAATGTTTTTAAGCAGTAAATCAGAATATTAGAATGATTTCCGAAGGATCATGTGACTGGAGTAATGATGCTAAAAATTCAGTATTGAAATCACAGAAATAAATGACATTTAAAAATATATTCAAATAGAAAACAGTTGTTTTAAATGGCAAAAATATATTTTTGCTGTACTTGGTGAGCAGAAGACACTTCTATAAAAAATACTAAAACTCTTACTGTTCAAAAAACTTTTGACTGTGAGTGTATTTTGGGGATTGTTGCATTTTGTTTTTGTTTTTTCTTTAGATAAAAAGAAGCATGTTTTTTTTTACTTTTTAAAATGTATAATTTTAATTAAGTTTTTTTTGTGTTTTGAGATTTTTCTTAAGTTTTGCCTTAATACTGGCCATTGAGTGTTAATAAGTGTAAACAATGAATACTATATTAATAATTTAGATATATTTTTATAATATATCTAATACATACATACATACACACACACACACACACACACACTCACACACATACACACTTAATGCATAATAGTAAAAAATTCTAATTGTTTTTAAAAATATATCTAAATTATTAATATAGTATTCATTGTTTACACTTATTAACACTCAATGGCCAGTATTAAGGCAAAACTTAAGAAAAATCTCAAAACACAAAAAAAACTTATATATATATGTATATGTGTGTGTGTGTGTGTGTGTGTGTGTGTGTGTGTGTGTGTGTGTATGTGTGTATGTATGTATATTTTAGATAATATTTTAATGAATTAATTAATTTAGCATTATATGTTGCCCGTTTTGTTTAATATGTATTTTTGTATGTAATTATATTTTAACCTTAGCATGCCGTTTCTCTACTTTTAGGACAAACATTGGTTACTGCGTCAGCCTGCGAATCCAATGCCAAACAGCTCCATTGAGTACCTTGACAATGCTTACCGCAGGAGGTATGCAATAAACATTTTATATAAAGTTTTATCAAATAAATCTTTTTATTGAGATATGTGTATTTAATATCTGTGATAGGTGGCAGACGCTGGTGTCAGTGGATGACATGGTGGAGCAGCTGATTAAGAAACTGGATTCAATAAAGGAGTTGAACAACACATACATCTTCTACACGTCTGATCATGGCTATCACACCGGTGCGTCCTCAGTCTCTACTGTTTTATTGACCTGCTGTTATCTGACTTTATGACACCATTTTTTTTAATCAATTACAGGCCAGTTCTCATTGCCTATTGACAAGAGACAACTGTACGAGTTTGATATCCGTGTCCCGCTCTTAGTTCGAGGTCCAGGAATCAAAGCCAAGCAAACACTTCAGGTTAGATGTCTGAATTACTTATTTGTGACCCTGGACCACAAAATCAGTTTTAAAGGTCCCATATTGTCAAAATTGAAAATTTCCTGGCTTTTTTCATGATAACTGAGGTCTAGGGGCTATGTAACTACCATATGAGTTTCAAAACAGTCAATCCACAGTAAACTGCACACAGACTGCTTAAAGTAGCTGTTCATTTTCACGAGCCGCTGTGACTTCCGTACAGATGTGACGTCCGATCGACTCAGTCACCGCCTTCAGTCACCACCCCAGCACCAATCACGTCCCACCCTCCTTTTGTCAAACCCAGACAATATCGTGTCCATAACATTGCTAAGCAACAACAACACGAAAACAAGTCAAGAAAACCCTGTTCAGTCGATAGATGTCGAAACTACATCATTGCACAGGCTTCAAAACAACGTGAATATAGGAGACCAGAGGCACGTCAACTTCAGCCTCTTTCACACAGCGATTCCGGTAAATACACTGATAATGTGTCCCATGATTTGTTCCGGAGTTGTTTAATTTGGTTAATTCACAGTTATTTTCCGGAATCTGTGCATGCTTTACACACAACCCATAAAGACATGTGACGTTTGGATGTGAGATGTAATCCGACGCGTACGTTTCACTAAACTGAAACTAACCTGAACAAACTGTGGTTCAGCACTGATAGTGAGGAGCTGGCTCTGCCTGATCGCGGCTTCATTCCACTTTGCACGTATTTTTTTGTCGTGAAGAGTCGCAGGGTAATGTGCATCATCACTACAACACTGCCTTTATGGTTCTGGCTTTTGTTCACACGGCGCTCTTTCCCGTAATTTTCCAGAATCAGCGCGCATTGTGAAAGGGGCTTTACTAAAGCAACAGTTATGTAGCTTACTGCATTCGGTGTTTGAAAAAGAAAAAACATTAATGATCATTCTGAAATATCGTTTGAGTATCAGCAAGCTAGGCTCTCTCTATGGCTGTGGGCTAGGCTACAGCATACATGACCGTAGTTACCTGTGATTGGCCTGGCTGTGCGTCACTCAGAAAACAACAGGCCAATCAGAAGAGAGGCTCATGAATATTAATTAGATGGGCCAAAATCGACCTGTTTTTGACAGAGCTCCTAAAAAAGGAGCTGTAAAAATATATTGAGATGGATTTTGGCACTTATACCGCAAATATAAATTCTTAAGGACAGCAACAACTAAAATAAACCTCCAGAAATGTGTACAATATGGGACCTTTAAGCAGCACAGGTATATTTGTAGCAATAGGCAAAAATTAATTGTATGGGTTAAAATGATCGATTTTTCTTTTATGCCAAAAATCATTAGGATATTAAGTAAAGATCATGTTCCGTGAAGATATTTTGTAAATTTCCTACCATAAATATATCAAAACCTAATTTTTGATTAGTAATATGCATTGCTAAGAACTTCATTTGGACAACTTTATAGGTGATTTTCTCAGTATTTAGATTTTTTTGCACCCTCAGATTCCAGATTTTCAAATAGTTGTATCTTGGACAAATATTGTCCTATCCTAACAAACCATACATCAACAGAAAGCTTATTTATTCAGCTCAATTAAAAAAAAGACCCTTATGACTGGTTTTGTGGTGCAAGGTCACAGCTACTGAACAATATGTCTAAATATTGCTATGTGTAAACATTTTCTATGTCCACTAGTCTCCAGTGCTGAATATAGATCTTTCTATGACTATCCTGGACATCGCAGGAGTAAATCTCTCCACTGTCAACATGGACGGACAGTCTTTCCTGCCACAGATGGTAAGTGTGTCATGATTTTCACTTCCTGTTTCACTACTACTACTAATACTTCTGTAAATGAAATATTTTAATGCTGTTTGAACTGTTTCACACTTTTCACTACAGGATCTACCACAGTGTAGCATTATGTCATACACAAATGTATATTTTTGTAAGAAATTAATATTTTTATTTATCAATGATGCATTAAATTGATCAAAAGTGACAGTAAAGACATTTAAAATGCAAACAAAAAAATTATGTTTCGAATAAATACTGTTCTTTCTACTATTTAAAAAATGTATTATGGTTTCCAAAAAATATTAAACATCTCAGATTTCTGAAGGATCATGTGACACTGAAGACTGGAGTAATGATGCTAAAAGTTCAGCTTTGCACCACAGGATTAAATTACATTTTAAAATATAGTCAAATATAAATCAGTTATTTTGAATTGAAATAATATTTCACAATATTACAGTTTTCACTCTATTTTTGATCAAATAAATGCAGCCTTGGTGAGCGGAAGAGACTTGTTTCAGATAAAAGCACCAGACAAATGCATTGAAAGCATATGAAACATTAAAAATCACTCACTTATATTGGTAGTTGCTGCTCTATTTGCATAAAGTAAAAAAAAAAACACATTTTAAATAAATGTTTCTTGAACAGCAAATCAGCATATTATAATGATTTCTAAAGGATCATGTGACACTGGAGTAATGATGCTGGAAATGTATCTTTATGTGAATTAATTGATGTGAATTCTCACAGCAAAGATTGTCTAATAATTTGACATTGAAAAAAAGTCTTTGTGTCTTTTCTCTTCTAATGTTCTCATAAAGGCACCATCCTTGCGTAACGGCACAGAAAGGCCCTTCTTTCTGGTTGAGTACACCGGTGAGGGACATTCCTCTGAAGATCCCAGCTGCCCCAAACTCGGCCCTGGACTAGCTGTAAGTGTTTCAAGAATCATATACTACACTCTTTAAAGCTTCTTTATTGGCATTGACGATTCCTTGAAAAGAACCTTTAACATCCATGGAATTATTCAATTGCACAAAAATGTTTCTTCACACTAAGAAAAAAAGAGGCTCTTTTAAAGGGATAGTTCACACAAAAATTAAAATTGTGTCATTAATTACTCACCCACAATTCCCCCCAAACACGTAGGACCTTTATACATCCTACATACAAAGTTAAAAGTCAAAGTTCTACAAGAATAAAGTCGAAATGCTTAAGAATAAAGTCGAAATACTACAAAAATAAAGTCTGAGAGCTTTCTGACCCTCCATAGACACTACAACAGAAATATTGTCAAAATGCTACGAGAAAAAAGTCTAAATACTACGTGAATAAAGTCGAGATACTACAAGAATAAAGTCGAAATTCTACGAAATACAAAGTCGAAAGGACGATGTACTTGGAGAATAAAGTCGAAGTACTACGAGAAGAAAGTCGAAATACTATGAGTATATAGTAGGGGTGGGCGAAATGACCTTAATTTAATATCACGGTGTTTTTTATCTTTTGAACGGTGACGGTATAAAATCACGGCATTACTTTTTTTTTGGTACATTTTGGGAGGAGTAGCCTGTCCTGTCCCTTTAGTATGTGAATAAAGTTAATATTTTTATAATATAATAAGTAAATGGTAGGTATCCTTATCAAAAAGAGACATGGGAGAGTATTATGCATTCTCAGCATATTTATTTAGCAAAAAACCTAAAGATCTTACCTAACAGTGTACAACAAAACAAAAATAAATTTTTATTGAAATTTCATTTCTGCAATATTTAAAACCTTTAAATAACTGGGGGAAATCAACCCCAAAAAAATTTCGTCTGAGATTTTTGCACGTTAAATAAAAATACAGGTTATGTTAATCGAGTTTACACACTGCCTCTGAAACTTTCGTCCGTCATAGAAAAATTCGGATCGTGTTTGATTTTCTGCATTTTCGCATCCATAATAAGCATTTTGATAAGGATGGCAAATAGGAGAAAACTAAAAAAAAAACGCATACGAAAACCGGGCTCAGTGTACAATGACCTTTAGATTTGAATGATCACGGGTCGAAAGTAAAGAAAGATGGCAAAAATAGACTGGAGGACTTGCTGCAATCTTGTACTCACTGACAAATATCTATTATAAGATGTGCTGCTCCCTTCACACAGAGTGTGCGTTATCGCAAAATCGAAAGTAAAAGTAAACAGCGCGAGCTCTCGTTTAAAAGCGATTTCTATACCCTGCATATTGAAAGTGCGAAAATTATATACAATATTCAAATATTTGTGGGTGCGCCGATAAGAAAAAAATATGGAGCTCAACTAAATGTCGCGCCAATTTTGTGATCGGCTATGTAGTGTGGGGCTCGGGTCGGGTGGGCCAAGCTTCTGATTGGGTGGCCGTGGAGCTGATAAGGAACTATAGAACTAAGAGCATTCTAGAAAGAGCTTTGTGATTGGATGGAAATTTCAAGCATCATGCAAGGACATGCAACTGATATAAATATTGGTTGGACGTTTAGGGGGGAGTATGAGGGAGTATTTGGCCGCTATTCGCAGAGAATTTAGTAACATCAATGATTCTAATAAGCTCAGGCCGGTTGCGTTCGCAATACACACCACACACTGGCTAAAGTTCAAAAAGTGAAAAAGCATAATAGGACCCCTTTAAGGTTGAACCACTGATGTCACATGGACTATTTAAACAATGTCCTTGCTATGTTTTTTGGCCTTGAACATGCTAGTTGTGTTGCCGTTAATGCAGGATCAGAAAGCTCTTGAATCTCATCAAATATATTTTAATTTGTGTTCTAAAGATGAACAAATGTCTTACGGGTTTGGGACAACGTGAGGTTGAATAATTAATGACAGAATTAAAATTTTGGGTGAACTGTTGCTTTAAGAACTCTGCATTAAAAGGTTCTTTGTGGAAACAGGAATGGTTCTTCTATGTTCCCTTCAACCTGATTTGTGACCCTGGACCACAAAACCTGTCTTAAGTCGCTGGGGTATATTTGTAGCAATAGCCAAAAATACATTGCATGGGTCAAAATTTTTGATTTTTCTTTTATGCCAAAAATCATTAAGAAATTAAGTAAAGTTCATGTTCCATGAAGATTTTTTGTAAAATTCCTACTGTAAACATATCAAAATGTAATTTTTGATTTGTAATATGCATGGTTAAGTACTTAATTTGGACAACTTTAAAGGTGATTTTTTTTGCATCCTCAGATTTCTGATTTCAAATAGATGTATCTCGGCCAAATATTGTCCTATCCTAATAAACCATACATCAATAGAAAGCTTATTTATTGAGCCTTCATATGATCTATAAATCTCAGTTTTGTCAAATTTAACCTTATGACTGGTTTTGTGGTCCAGGGTCACATTTCTTATAATAACAAGTGACATCTTCTCTTTCTTCTAGGAATGCTTCCCAGACTGCGTTTGCGAAGACGCCTTTAACAACACGTACGCCTGCGTCAGAACTCTGAAGGATGCAAACCTGCAGTACTGCGAGTTTGCCGATGACGAGGTGAGCGCATGTCAGTCAGGTGAGCATTTGTGGACCAAACTTTATGCTGAACCTCAATAAACTTCTTCTGTGATCTCCTGCAGTCGTTTGTCGAGGTGTACAACCTGACGTCAGATCCTCATCAGATGGAGAACATTGTGAAGAAGGTCGATCCTACGCTTTTGCAGATGATGAACCAAAGGCTGATCAAGCTGCAGTCCTGCACGGGCGACAGCTGTCGAAACATCAAATAATACTGTGCCAGAAGACGGGCCGGACCCCAGCCCTGCTCCGAAAACCCATCTCTAGCAGTGAACGCCAAGTTGGGTAATGTGAAGACGTATTAGGGTGTTCACTTGCACAAATCTCTCCTTAAATTCTTAAAGAGAGAAATCACATCCTGTCAGTATTTATTCACACTTATGTTGTTCTTTTTATTGTACAATAAAACTTGACAGAGAAAGTCAGGTTCGGGTGACATTAGGGTGTGTAGATATTTACAGAATTGCGATATTTGCCATAAACTCTCCCTTTAATTCTGATCTGGGAAGTCATGCACACTTCCCTCCTTAAAATGTGAATGTGTCTACTGCGTGATTCTTGTTCAGATGCTGTCATACAGCTACGTGAACAGTTTCTAAGGGCTTGAACCAGTTCAACTGGAGGATTTCTTGTCGTCAGGCTTTGCCTTAATTCCTAATTGTTTTCAGCACTTTTATGATAAATGAATGCTCAAACCAAATCTTGTCATGTTTGGCTAAATATACTATCATCGAAACAGTCACCCATGCAGTTTAAGTGTTTTTTTTTTTCTGTTTGACCTTTATTCTTGATTATGCATGGTTGTTTTATTTAGATTTTTTCATACTGTGAATTAAACCTTATGTATGCCTAACTGCAAATGTTAATGTGCCACAGTGGAAATCATCTTCTTGATGTTATTTTAAAATGATAAAGGGAAAGGTCTAATATTTAAGGGAATTTTGCAAATTTTGATTTTAATCTAAATTATGAGTGTGCCTTTTTTCGCACTAAAGCAAAGTGTTTTTGCCTTTGTATGATACAAATGTTTAATTTTGATTAATCAATAAATTTATGGAAAAAAGAGGTAGTGTGTCCACTTGATGCAAATTTTTGTCCTTGCGGATTTTAATATTTATTTTAATGTACGGTTCTGATTAAAACTCATTTAGACTGATTAAGAAACTGAGCTTGATGAACTTTATAGAACATACAGTTGAGGTCAAAAGTTTACACCCCCTTTCAGAATCTGCGAAATGTTCATTATTTTACCAAGATAAGAGGGATCATACAAAATGCATGTTATTGTTTATTTAGTACTGACCTGAATAAGATAATTCACATAAAAGATATTAACATATAGTCAACAAGAGAAAATAATAGTTGAGTTTATAAAAATGAAGGGTAAATTTAACCTATTTTGTCTTCTGGGAGTAACATGTAAGTATCTTATGTAGCTTTTGAAGGGCAGCACTAAATGAAAAAGCTATGCTATTTAGGCAAAATAAGAAAAATGTACACATCTCCATTCTGTTCAAAAGTTTTCACCCCCAGCTCTTAATGCATCATTTTTCCTTCTGGAGCATCAGTGAGCGTTTGAACCTTCTGTAATAGTTGCATATAGTTGAGTCCCTCAGTTGTCCTCAGTGTGAAAAGATGGATCTCAAAATCATACAGTCCTTGGTTTCAAATACACAAAAATGCTGGAAAACCAAAAAATTTGTGGGACCTGAAGGATTTTTCTGAAGAACAACAGGCAGTTCAGGACAAGCAGCTTATGAACTAAACAAAAAATTATTTTCTCTTGTGGACTATATGTAAACATCTTTTATGTGAAATATCTTATTCAGGTCAGTACTAAATAAACAATAACATGCATTTTGTATGATCCCTCTTATTTTGGTAAAATAATTAACATTTTCAGATTCTGAATGGGGGATGTAAACTTTTGACCCCCAACTGTAGATAATATTCTTAGTATATAGTTATATTTATTGCTCATTGAATTAATCAAAGTGATTTCAATCCTTGTTAAGTCACTTTATAAAATACCTAATGTCAAATAAATGTAACATAAAAATGCATAATTCACTGCTTTTTGAGTGAAATAATATATATATATATTACCAACAAAAACTCAATATTTGCAATATTTATTCTCTGGGATTTATTTCCGGGGCATTTTATATAATAATCTTTTGTAATTAGAATGACCTTATTACATGTATTTGTGTGGTCTTTTATGTTAAATACTCAATCAATTGAATCAATCAGGCATTTTCTTCACCTCTGACTAGCCATTGCATTAACAGAAACATGGTCAGTTTTTATTCAATTATATATTTCTTATATTTCATGTTAATCGTGACAACTTTTTTGCTCATTTTGTGGGCTTTTTTGCACCAAACCCCTATTAATTTCCAACCTTGGCATGAAGTAATAAATATTTTGATCTTTACAAATACACACAGTGTAAGACATTTTCACATCACCACTGTGTGAATATTTTTACTAATGATATTTCAGATTTAAATTCATTTTCACTTACTGGAGAGTGTAAAACATCAAAATAAAGAAATTACATAAGCTTTTTACAACACATGGCCTTACAGATATTTATAGACTACTTTTTCTTCTACAGTCTGCACTTCGATTTTAACAGGGCATTTGTAGAAATGCGACAGCAGTTCCTCTGAGTAACCGATGAGAAAGTAGAATTTGGACGGTAAGAGTTTCTGTATCATCACTGCACAGATGACCAGGAGGTTTCCTCTGCGTTTGATCACCAGCTCATCCGCTAAACAGTTGTGAAACGTGCCGTACATAAAGCGTCTGATGAAGACGTCCTCCACTACGCGCTCTGCCGCTCCATCTTCACCCTGAAGATTACCTACGGGATGGAGAAAAGAGTGTTATTTATGCAGGTACTTGAACCCATATAGTGTCAGTAATGTTGTCAATCCAACAGGTTTAAGAGAGGGGATGTAACACAAAGATGATATTCGTGACCAGTGTTGGTGTTAGTTACTCAAAACAGTAATATATTACATATTACATATTACTCTCAAAAATAGTAATGCCTTACTTTACTTTATTACTCCCTGGAGAAAGTAACTAGTTATATTACTAGTTATATTACTAGTTACATTTTTTTTCTTACACAAAAAACTGTTATTCTTAACAAAAAAGCATGACCTACTGCGTGCATCCAGTGCATACGCGATCTCATAAAGCTCTTATAACACAATGGATATTATGCACAATTAATCTTTCATAAAGGTCTACGTGTGTTGTGATTCGTAAGCACGCAATATTCAGCACTGTTCAAAACTTTTGAGCAGTGAGTGAATTCTATCTTAAACACCATTGATTGGCGATGCGTTCCAAAACTCAGCAGATGGCTACATTGCTCATGCTGCAAACAAGTTTTAAATCGAAACTGCCTATTCTTGCTCTTACTAATCATATATGTTGTTCTTGCTGCTTTTGTGCAATAGATGAATAACATTTTTTTTTTTTTTTGATATTTTATGTTTAGATATTTCTATATTGCGGGAGTCCCGCGAATCATTTTATTTTCCCGCATCCCGCACACACACACACACACACACACACACACGAGTCTCTACCCGCCCGCACCAGCACACGCACTTGTCCATCAAGTTTTGTCCCGCGCCGCACTCTGTTGCGTTGGGTCCCGCGGGTTTGCAGGTCTCTATTTGCAAGTGCCGCTCTGCTGCTAGCTGCCGGGTGTCGACCAATCGGTGATGGTAATTTAATGATACCTCGTGCCAAACCCAGACCAATCACTGTTCCATTCACGCCCCCCTCCCCTTCCCTTCTGTTCTCTGTGTTGTCGTGTGCCTTGTGTGTGATGAAGGTGCTACTGGCAAATGTAACGCAAGTAACTAGCTCGGGAAAACTGTAATAATATTACAATTTTCAGACGAGTAATGCCTTACACTACTAGTTACTGAAAAAAGTAATATTATTACAGTAACGTTACTTTGTAACGCGTTACACCCAACACTGTTCGTGACTTACTGGTGTGTTGTGAGAGCCAGCCCTTCCTGTGCCCGATGTCATGAGGGTGATACGCCTGCTCATAAGTCACTGGCTTGTCTCCTTTACCCACTCGAATACGGGCTGCACGGTTCTGTTAGAGAGAAGACAGATCCTCTGGGTTAAAAGTGCTGATACTGATTTTCCTGATACTGTCCCTGGTGAAAAAAAACTGCTAAAACCAGCCTAGGCTGGTTGGCTCGTTTTAGCTGGTCAGCAGGCTGGTTTTAGAGGGGTATTGGCCACTTTTCCAGCCTGGCCAGGCTGATCTTAGCTGGCCACGCTGGGAGACCAGCTAAAACCAGCTACTTCCAGCTTAAACCAGCTAAGACCAGCCAACCAGCTTAGGTTGGTTTTAGCTGTTTTTTTTTCAGCCAGGGTAGGCAGTCAAATCTGTCCTTCCCCCATATAATATTCCATAGTAAAATAGTAAGTAGGTGAGTGAGCAAATAAATAAATAATAAATATATAAATAATTTTTCGTACTTTTTCTCATTTTGTTTTAGCATATGTACCCTACTACACTATATTATATAAAAATAAAGATAGAATAAATTAAATGTGCTTGGATAAACAAGATGCACAAAAGTCACATTATAAACTGAAACACTGGAGTTCACATACCTTCAGACAAGCTGCAGTGCAGTGAATGTTCCTGAAAAATGCCGCAGAGTTTAACTGGCTGCTCACAATCTATGAAATAGAGAATATTTGATAAATGACATTTGCTTACTAATTATTCCATCTGAATCGTGCTTTCCATCCCACATTACATTCAGTACCATTATCCAGTATCTATCTTTCTATATATATCATACCGCTTCTACATCAGTTACATAAGATATGGTAAATCATGTCTTTTAGAAACGCGTTATTAGTTGAAATGGGAAAAAAAAAATTTTTAAATCTTACCGACAAGAGTTTTGTCTGTCTGACCAAGGACGTCGCCATGTTTTCGCTCATATACTGCACACGGCTTTCAGCTGTCTAGAGCGCATTACTGCCACCTGCCGCACTGGAATTATATAGCGTGTAATGGGTTTCAAATATTTTTCTATAGGCCTACACTGTATTACCAAAAGTATTGGGACACCCCCTTCAAATGAACAGGTTTGACTACTTTAGTCATTAGAGTACAAATCTTAATGTTTAATCATATAATGATATTCTAGGGAATTGTGTGCTTTTAATTTTATAGCAACGGTTTGGACATGACCCCTTTCTATTCTAACATGACAATGCATCTGTGTAGAAGGCAAAGTTTAAAATGAAATGATTGATTCAGTCAGTGTGGAAGAAGTTGGCTGGTCTGCAGAAAGCCAAGTCCTAATCCCACTTAAACACCTCTGGTGTGACTTTAAATGCAGACCTTGAGCCAAAAACTCTTCACCAAACACAAATGACTTGTACATATAGGTACACTCTAAAAAAATGCTGGGTTGTTTTAACCCAACATTGGGTTAAATATGGACTAACACAGCTGTAAAAAAAATTAACCCAACAGTTGGGTTAGTCCATATTTGACCCAACGTTGGGTTAAAACAACCCAGCATTTTGAGTGTACAGTCATTTTAGACACTTCTAAAACTGTTGCAACAGAGATAGATGAATACATGAATCATGTTTCCATTTTGGAGGTGCCCTTTTCTGATCTAAAGAAGGGGGTGTCCCAATATTTTAGTCCAGTGTATGTACAAGTCATTGCTGTTTAGTGATGAGTTTATGGCTCAATAGACAGAACTGTGAATGTGCATATGTGCTATATACAGTATATATAAAAGATCTTGGCTTCTTTACTCAAAGTTAATCTAGACAAGTATAACTATCTAAAGTTCTATTAATCCTAAACCATTGAAAACTGCCTCCATCCTATGTGTCCTGAATGAATGATGCATTTGTATAGCGCTTTCATTGTGTATTTCCATACACCCAAAGCCCTTTACAATCATATGGGGAACCTCTCCTCAACCACCACCAGTGTGCAGCATCCACTTGGATTTTTTGTGACCACAGAGAGTCGTGACTTTGGTTTAACGTCTCATCCAAAGGACAGTGCTTTTTTACAGTATAGTGTCCCCATCACTATACTGGGGCATTAGGTCCCACATAGAACACAGGGTGAGCACCCCCTGCTGGCCTCACTAACACATCTTCCAACAGCAACCTAGTTTTCCCAGGAGGTCTTCCATCCAGGTACTGACCAGTCTCAGCCCTGCTTAGCTTCAGTGAGCAACCAGTCTTGGGCTGCAGGGTGATATGGCTGTGGTCCTCTCTAGATTAAAAGATTTGTGAACACTGACCGGAGTCATGATCTGAATAAAATTATTCGCGAAAATTCTGATCCAAATCAAATTATTGACGAACCCGCACCGAAGTCCCGATTTGAATAGAGTGATTTGTGATGAAGTTCCGATCAAAATCGAATTATTCTCGATTTGCACTCCATAGCCCCGATCTGAATAATGATTTGCGGACCATCATTTTCAGAACTTAACATGGACCGTGAATCATTTACTTCGTGAAATGATTTGCGAACCTGCTCCTAAGTCATGATCTGAATGATTCACGAACCACGCTACGAATTCCCAAAGTGAATCAAATTATTTGCGAACCATTATTTCAGATCGGGATTTTGGAACACGATCGCGAATCATTTAATTCGCAAAATGATTTGCCAACCCACATCGAAGTCCCGATTTGAATCAAATGATTCGCGAACCATAATTTCAGATCGGGACTTTGGATCGTGAATCATTCAATTCACAAAATGATTCGCAAACCCGCCCCGAAGTCACGATCTGAATCAAATGATTTGCAAACCATCATTTCAAATCGAGACTTTGAAATCGCGGATTGCGAATTATTCAATTCACGAAATGATTCGCGAACCTGCTCCGAAGTCACGATCTGAATCAAATGATTCGCAAACCATCATTTCAGATCGAGACTTTGAAATCACGGATTGCGAATCATTCAATTCGCGAAATGATTCGCAAACCATCTCCGAATCAAATAATTCGTGATTCGTGTTCCGAAGTCCTGATCTGAATTAAATGATTCGTGAACCACGCTCCGAAGTCCCAAACTGAATCAAATTATTTGCGAAGCATCATTTCAGATCGGGATTTTGGAATGCGGATCGCGAATCATTTATTTCGTGAAATGATTTGCCAACCCGCATCGAAGTCCCGATTTAAATCAAATGATTCGTGAACCATAATTTCAGATTGGGACTTTGGATCGTGAATCATTTAATTCACGAAATGATTTGCGAACCCGCTATGAAGTCACGATCTGAATCAAATGATTCGCAAACCATCATTTCAGATTGAGACTTTGAAATCACGGATTGTGAATCATTCAATTTGCGAAATGATTCGCAAAACCACTCCGAATCAAATAATTCGCGATTCGTGCTCCGAAGTCCTCATCTGAATTAAATGATTCGCAAACCCACTCTGAATCAAATCATTCGCGATTCGTGCTCCGAAGTCCTCATCTGAATTAAATGATTCGCAAACTTACTCTGAAGCAAATAATTTGCGATTCGTGCTCCGAAGTCCTGATCTGAATTAAATGATTTGCGAACTGCGCTCCGAAGTCCCAAACTGAATAATATTATTTGCGAACCATCATTTCAGATCAGGATTTTGGAACGCGGATCGCGAATCATTTAATTTGCTAAATGATTTGCCAACCCGCATCGAAGTCCCGATTTGAATTAAATGATTTGCGAACCATAATTTCAGATCGGGGCTTTGGATCGTGAATCATTCAATTCACGAAATGATTCGCAAACCTGCTCCGAACCAAATAATTTGCGATTCATGCTCCGAAGTCCTGATCTGAATTAAATGATTCGTGAACCATCATTTCAGATCACAACTTTGGATTGTGAATCATTTAATTCGCAAAAAGATTTGCGAATCCGCACCTAAATCCTGATTTGAATCAAATGATTTGCGAACCATTTCAAATAAGGACTTGGATCGCGAATCGTGGATCATTTAATTCAATTCGCGAAATGATTCGCAAACCCGCTCCGAACCAAATAATTTGCGATACACGCTCCGAAGTCCTGATCTGAATTAAATGATTTGTGAACCATCGTCTCAGGTGGTGTCTTTGGATGGCGAATTGTGAATAATTTAATTCGCGAAAATATTTACAAACCCGCACCTAAGTCCTGAATCAAATGATTTGCTAACCATTCCAAATAGGGACTTGGATGGCGAATCGTGAATCATTTAATTTGCGAATGATTCGCAAACCCGCCCCAAGGTCACGATCTGAATCAAATGCTTAGCAAATCCGCACCAATTCCCGATTTTTCTTTTCTTTTTTTTAATTTGGAGTGCAAAAACATACAACATGGTAAACGCAGAAAAAACAACAACAACAACAAAAAACAATACCAACAACAAAAACAGCAATGATAATAAATGAAAATGAGCAAAAATGACAATCTGAATATGTCACGTAGAGAAGAAAGGGGTCTGGGTCCAATTGCGGGGAAGAGAATTTATTAAATAAACACAAATAAACAAACGAATAAACAAACCAAAAGGCCAACACGGCACAACACGACTAGAACAAATACAAAATAAACAGAACAGGGAACACGATCAAAAGCCAGGGATCCGGAACACAGAGACAGACTTACGAAGACAATGCAGACAGGATGATGAGTGGGAAATGAGAGTTCTTATAGACTGAGTGATTGAGAACAGGTGTGGGATGATGAGTGCTAATGACAAAGACAGGTGTGAACGATCAGGGAAGTGCAGTGCAAGGGAAGGGAAACAGCGCTCTCAGGTGGCTGAGGGAAAACCCCACAGCCCAGATCATGACAGAATAATAGTAATGTTATAAGTAGTATAAGCATGTTTAGAAATAATAGAAATAACCATAAATTGAACTAACGATGCTATTTTGTGATGACAGTAACAGTAATATCAATAATAACAGTAATAATAATAATAACAACAACAATAATACTAAATATGGTGATGACAATAATATGTTGTGATGATGGTAACGGTAATATCAATAATATTAACAGTAAAATAATAATAATAATAATAATAGTAGTAGTAGTAGTAGTAATAACAATAATAGAGACTGTGATGTAACGGTAATATTTTGTGATGATATTTTGTAATGACGGCAACAGTAATAACACTATTAATAATAATAATAATAAATAATAATGATATAATCACAATAGTAGTTTTATAAATATATTTATATAAAGGGGAAATTTAATAATGAACCATATCCAACACATACCACACCTATCCTAGCTTCTGTTTCAGTGTGTATGTTTTTTTCCCCTCCTTCTTCTGTGCAATCAAGGCAACATTATAGACATTGTATGTAAGCTTAAGCTGAAGTAGTGCATTAAAAAAAGGGTGTGGTGCATTAAAATCAACATGCGGTGCATTAAAAACATGAGTGGTATTTGTTGGGTGCAGTTTTAATTTATTTATATTTATACATTTTTAATTATGTATATTCAATGATATAATCTTCATTAAACCGTTACCGTCCATACAAAACATCATCCCATCAATTTATTACTGCTCAATGTTTCTCTGATTTAGTGATAAAAATAATGAAAACAACAACAGCACTAGTAATAATAATAATAATAATAATAATAATGAAAACACTCATATTACTAATACCTTATTAAATATATATATAGTATGTATAAATATGTATAATATTTTGTGAATACATAATTAAAATAAGTGTGTCAGGGATAGGGATTCAGTGCCATCTTCCCAAAAGTGTTTAATGGGTGGGCAGTGCCATGTGGCGTGGATATATGTGTCCGGACTATTTTGTGAGCAGTGCAAGCAAGTTTCTGACGTGAATCCCATTTTAGACAGCCTTTCCCCAGTGTAGTGTGTTCTATGAAGGGTCTTATACTGTATGAGCTAAAGGTTGGCGTTTTTAGTCATGAAATAGATATTATTACAAATTTGGGTCCAGAAGTCGGTATCAGGAGCGATAGAAAGATCTTCTTCCCATTTGGTTATTGGTAAACTTAAGGTTTTATATGAATTGGTTATCATTTTGTATAATTAAGAAAGTAATTTTTGGGGGACTATATATTAACTGAATCTGCTACTGCGGAGGGAAGGTGAAGATTGATGGTTCTGGTATTGATTTTAGATAAAACAGCTGATTTGAGTTGCAAATACTTCAAGAATTGATTGCTCCCAATACCGTACTCCTGGACTAGGTAGGAAAATGAAACCAATTTGTTTGACTGAAAAATGTGATTAATATGTGTGATACCCTTTTCTGCCCATTTATGAAAATTGAGTGTTTTTTTGCTACTTAAAGTCAGGGTTATTCCAAAGTGGGGTGAAGTTAGATGGAGCCAGATTGGAGTTTGTGATTTGATGATATTTCCACCAGGCCGTCAAGGAATTCCCGATTTAAATGATTCGAATGATTCTCGAACCCGCTCCAAAGGGCTCTGGCTACTGGGCATGCGCACATCAATCGAACGTTAGTTTTATCACACTGTACACATTAATACTGTTTTTGTATTATAGTAAGGGCTAAGTTTAGGGTTGGGGTAGGTGTAGGCGTTAATAAAACACAATCTAATAGGTAGAACAATTAATTTCATTGTTAGTTTATGGTCAGAGCTGTATCCCTTCTAGCCACAACAGCTCCACAGCAGTGATTACATACACATATATTTAATTGTTTCATCAAAAATTATTCCTAGGGACAGGTAGTCGCTGGATATTAGAAGAGACGTGTTTCTAGCGTCTCAAATTAGTATATATATTATAAAATAAAATAATAAAATTATACGTATAATTAAATATTAATATAATATAATATAATAGTAATGTTATATATTTTAATTTTATTGTATTTATAATATGCAATAAAATAAAAAAGTGTTCTCATGTGTTTTATTTATTTATTTTTTGGCCAGACTTTTATTTTGTACTTAGTGAACAGGAAGTGCCGTAGCAACTGCTCTCGAAAGATCTGTTGTTGCAGTGCTGTTGCCCAAGTTTTCTGCTGGTTGTTTGTTGTTTGCTGTTTGCGTTTGTTTTCCGTCAGCAAGTATCTAAATTAAACAGCTTTCAGTCAGATTTGATCCCGCTGAGCTGCTCAGCCATGTCTTCTCCGGTGGAAATGACTGAGCTGTATGATAACGCGCTGTTAGGGATCCTGCAGCATGTTGGAAACATTCAGAATTTTCTACAGGTTTATTTTGGGTTCCTTTACAGAAAGACAGACTTCTATCGCCACCTCAGCGGCCCTCAGGACCGCATGGGCTTCCCTCCCGGAGTAGCTGAAAAAATGGTGTTCAAGGTACTGATTGTGTTTTGTTTTGATCCATTAAACTAACCGGATTCTTCAGAAGTGAGTATAAATGTAGCAGTACCATGGTGAAGTGACGGCATTAGCTGAGAATACCATGGTACTGAATGATTATTATATTCTTGTACTTTGATATTTACATATTTCAAATAGTACCATGGTACTAATTTAAAAACATAGTAATGTTTTTTTTTTTTTTTTTTTTTTTGCTGTTAATGTATGAAAGCTAGCAATGTGTCAATGTTTTGGGCGTTTGTAGAGTACTAAAAAAGTATTGTTGTTGTTATTATTATTATAAATAATTAAATTATTCTAAATAAATAAAAATAGTTTTAAAAACTATTAAATTATTTATAATATTTCTAGCATGCAACTATTGATGTAACAGTGTCTTTAAAATAATTAAATTATTCTAAATGAATAATAATTTATTACATTATAATTATAATAAATAATTTAATTGATATTATTTTTATACCACTTTATAATTGGTGTGACAGTGTCTTGTCTTGTGTGACAGTGTCACAAAAAATACTAAATTAAAATATTGAATTGAGATCATTAAATTAAATATTAATTTATTCAGTTCAAAATTCTAACATAATTTATAATAATTAAATAATTTATATATATTACTTTATTATGCCACTTTATAGTTGATGTAATAAACTTAAAGTAGTAGTTCACTTTCAGAACAAAAATTGTCATCCCCTTGTCATCCAAGATGTTCATGTCTTTCTTTCTTCAGTCGTAAAGAAATAGTGTTTTTTGAGGAAAACATTTCAGGGTTTCTCTCCATATAATGGACTTCTATGGTGCCCTCGAGTTTGAACGATCACAGCCGAGGAAGAAAGGTCTTATCTAGCGAAACGATCTGTTATTTTCTGAAAACAAATTATTTTATAAAAACTTATAACTTTTTAATCTCAAACGCTCATCTTGCTGAGCTAGACAGGACGAGCATTTGAGTCAAAAAAGTATATAAATTATATATATTTTTAGAAAATAACCCATCGTTTTGCTAGATAAGACCCTTCTTTCCTCGGCTGTGATCGTTCAAACTCGGGGGCACCATAGAAGTACG
Organism: Garra rufa; assembly: GCF_049309525.1. Classification (NCBI taxonomy): domain Eukaryota; kingdom Metazoa; phylum Chordata; class Actinopteri; order Cypriniformes; family Cyprinidae; genus Garra; species Garra rufa. The sequence continues at coordinate 7,096,758 of NC_133383.1, read as the reverse complement.
TTATATGGAGAGAAATCCTTATAATGTTTTACTCAAAAAACATAATTTTCTTACGACTGAAGAAAGAAAGATATGAACGTCTTGAATGACAAGGGGGTGAGTACATTATTTTGTAAATTTTTGTTCTGAAAGTGAACTACTCCTTTAAGAGCCTTAAATTATAATTTACTTGTAAGTGTATTTTCTGTCATTTTTTCCCATCAGACATTTAAGTTATTTGAGAATCTTGCGGAGCAGGACAGAGAGAGGGCAGCGAGGCTGGTAGAGGAGAAGAAAGCTGCTCCTCCTGCAGTACAGGAGCTAGAGGTTCAGTCAGAACAGGAGGTTGAAGCGCCTATGGAAGAGAAGAATAGCACAGAAGAGCCCACAGCTGTCCCAGCACCATCCGCACAGAGCCCAGAAACACACGGAGAGACTCACAGCAGCACTGATGAGCCATCAGGAGACACACAGACAGCAGGAGCCGCAGCATCAGCAGTCCCTGATTCTAATACAGCCAAAGTGTATGCTTGACTTTAAAATCATTTGCATAAAATATTTATACTGAAAGACATTATTCTTTTTTTATGCACTGTTTGGACCTCTTAACAAGTTCTATTTCACATTTCTAGCGGACAAGAAAGCTTTCAGTCGAATGCAGAGAGCTACAATGGTGCTGTCAGAGAAAAATACACCTGGTCGCAGGATTACACAGATGTGGAGATTCGAGTGCATGTGGAGCCTAACGTCGTCAAAGGTCGACAGGTGTGTGTAACCTGTTGCCATCTAATTTTGTCAGTGTTCCTGTCTTAGAGTTTGGCAGAATCCTCATTTCGATCTTTTATGTCTAAGCTAAGCAAAGCTAATCATTCGATGTTTCTGTGCAGGTGTCTGTGGATCTGCAGCCGGGGAGGATCCGCGTGGCCGTGAACGAAGGAGGATCACAAAGAGTTCTGATGGAGGGCGAGTTCACGCACAAAATTAACACAGAGAATTCCCTGTGGAGTCTGGAGCCTGGCCGCTGCGTTCTGGTATGCATTATTTTTGGATGGTGTATTTGAAATGGTGGTATCAGCCAACATACATTTCAGTGTCCGTTTTAGAATCCAGTTTTCCCTTTTCCTTAAATGCCTTTTTGACCTCTCAAAAGTTTTTGAACAGGAACATTTCTAATGTTTCTTCTGCTCTCCAAGCCTGCATTTATTTGATCCAAATTACAGCAGAAGCAGTAATATTATGAAATATTTTTTTGCTATTTAAAATAACTGTTTTCTATTTTTATATATTTTAACCTGTAATTTATTCCTCTGATCAAAGCTAAATTTTCAGCATCATTACTTCAGTTTTCAGCTTTTGAAATCACAGGAATAAATTACATTTTAAAATCTATCCAAATAGAAAACTGTTTTTTTTTTAAATAGTAAAAATATTTCAAAATTGTACAGTTTTTGCTGTACTTTGGATTGAATAAAAACAGGCTTGGTGAGCAAAAGAAACATTAGAAATCTTTTGAATAAAAATGGTAGTGTAGTTTTCAAGTCATACTTTTTATTCTATATGTATTTTTTTTACTTTTAGTTCTTATTCATTTGAATTCCAGTTAGTAATTTTAGTGCTTCAGCTAAACAAAAATAAATTGTATAATAACTAGTGGTGGGCCGTTATCAGTGTTGGGTAAGTTACTTTAAAAAAGTAATTAATTACTAATTACTAATTACTTCATCAATGTTGTATTTAAAATACTTATCTAATTACTGTGTCTAAAAAGTAACTTAAATACTCAATAAGTAATTTAACTAAATACTTCTTAAAATCCCTATAAACCTTGAGTGGACAAAAAATAGAAATTAAACTCTTTAAATAATAGATAATTAAATAAAACATGAGTCAAACATTAAATAGTTTAGCATTTTAGCTTTTTTAATAATGTATATTACATTCTATGAAAACATTCTATAATAATAAACTTTTTTGTAAGAAATGTAACCTTCTTTCGGTAAGAAATACAATTCCAGAATAACAAAATATATATATTATTCTTAAGAAACTTAAGAAAAGTTAAAAATGACATGTATCAACCTGTAAACGTGAAACTTAATTTAAAACAATGAGTTCAATAAATGTTTTACTTTATTTAAACAAATCTAAAATGTTATTTAGAATTTCAAGGAGCTTTTATAATACTATCCAATATTTTAATATTTAAAACATTTTAATGACCATTTTTGTAATCATGTCATGTGTTTCCACAAAGTGAACTGTAACCTTGCTCATTCAGACACTTTTCTGCGCTACCGAAGTAAAATCAAGTTTTGCCTGTTTAGCAGGAGTTGCCGCAGTTTTATCCGTCGAATATGAAGGATCACACAGAAGTGTTCGTCTATGCTGCCGTGTCAGGTGCTTGAGTACTCGTGCTATTGACAGCGCAGCGGCCGATAGTTTTTTCTCCCCAGGACATAGCTTACATATTACTGTAATGTTCTTGTCTGCTTGTTTCAGAAAACTGAAGTAATGGGCATATTTCCATTTCGCAAAACAGCCACTCGCTTCAGCCGAGTCAAACATCCCCTTTAAGAATACCATAGGAGTATGCAGCAAACTTGCGCGAAATCACGTGCACCTGCACTTCAACGATTTTAAAGCGGCAGAGTTTACTTTCACATTTAGAAGATTATTAATCAAATTAAATAATGATATTCAGCGAGTTTAATTATTTTACAGTGTAACGCAAGTACATTAAACGTAACTGTAATTAAAATACTTAAAAATGAACAGTAATCAGTTACTCTACTTTTTCAGTGGAAAAGTATTTTAATTACAGTAACGCGTTACTTAGTAACGCGTTACACCCAACACTGGCCGTTATCGGCGTTAACATGCTGCGTTAACGTGAGACTTATTGGGCGATAAGAAAAATATCGCCGTTAATCTATTCTCAAAGTTGGGTTGGGAGCTGGGTCTATACTACGCAAGCTATGATGACTTTCACCTTGATATTTTAGTGTGGATGTATACCTAGCCGAATTGCACTGTAGGGGGCGAGAACGAGTCTTCGAACCTGTGTGTATGCCTACTGTGAAATTACCACATCAAACGAGACGTGCTAACATGGATGCAGCTATTGCTTCAGGGCAGGGGCTTTGCTAGACCCTTTTTACTGGGGCATAGTTGAGTTATAATTTAATTTGATAATCCCGAAATAAAGACATTAAACTATATGCAACAACTGAATTGACGCTTCTAAAAGCAACGCAGTTTAACCGAAGACTGTCCACGCGGATATCTATGCCCGTGCGTGTCTGTGAATTTAACTGCAACACGTACGCCGCCTTTTACGCAGAAGTACATGCAGTGTAGGAATAGTTGGTTATAGTTATAAGTTTGCATAGTTAATTGTGTTGTAAATGCAATTTTCAGGCGGTTTGTAATGCATTTTGGAAACAGGAGATGAGCGCCTGGTCTAATGCACCACCTGGCTTGAGAAACCCGTTCTCAAAGACTTACTTTTAGTCATTATTTGGGTAGCACACATATTCTGAATGCCTTCGGCAGAATTCAAATTAGCCATTTTAATCTAGATTAATTCCAAGATTACACTGAGATTAATCTAGATTAAAAAAAATTAATCTATGCCCACCACTAATAATAACATCTTTTTTCAGCTTTATTTCAATTAATAAAAATGTTTTAGTAGTTTTAGCTGCATGGTTTCTTTGGGCCTTAAATTTGAGCAGAAAATCTTAAATTTATGAAGTCATCATGGCATTAACTGTTGCATGCACTGCAAAAAAATGTATATCCTCCTCTGTATTTTTGTCTTGTTTTATAGTACTAGTACAGTATCATTTATCATTAAACATCCTTAAATCAATATATATTTACTTGAGATGCAAAATGAAAATATGAGGTCTTGTTTTCTGAGACATTGAACAAAATTAAGAGCTTATGCTTAAGACAAGAACAAACATCTGTCATTTGGAATATTTTTCTTTATGATTTTTTGAACTCACTTGGAAATATTTGTGTTAATCATGAACTTACTTTTTATCAATTTCTCAGAAAACAAAACTTCTAATCTTATATGTGACCCTGGACCACAAAACCAGTCATAAGGGTCAATTTTTCAAAACTGAGATTTATATAAAACTGAGAATAAATACGCTTTCTATTGATGTATGGTTTGTTGTGATAGGACAATATTTGGGCGAGATACAATTATTTGAAAATCTGGAATCTGAGTGTGCTAAAAAATCAAAATATTGAGAAAATCGCCTTTAAAATTGTCCAAATTAAGTTCTTAATGCATATTACTAATCAAAAATTAAGTTTTTATATATTTACAGTAGGAATTTTACAAAATATCTTCATGGAACATCAAGATTTTTTGTAAAATTCCTATCGCAAATATATCAAAATGTAATTTTTGATTAGTAATATGCATTGTTTAGAGCTTAATTTGGACAACTTTAAAGATGATTTTCTCAGTATTTTGATTTTTTTGCACCCTCAGATTCCAGATTTTCAAATAGTTGTATCTCGGCCAAATAGTGTCCTATCTTAAAAACCATACATAAATAGAAAGCTTATTTATTGAGCTTTCGTATGATGTATACATCTCAGTTTTGTAAAATTTTACCTTATGACTGGTTTTGTGGTCCAGGGTCACATATAAGTTTGCATCTGTTGATTTATGAATCTTTAGACATTTGCACTGGAAAGCAAAACATGACCTTTTTTGCATTGTGATCAGTAGGTAGAGTATTAGTTATTTCCATATTCTTTACTTGGTTAAGTAAAACTGTAGTTCAAAAACCAGCCCTCTTTTGTGTACATCTTCGTTGTTGTCATTAAGTTGTATTCTGTATACATTGTATTATATCTATTCTATGGAATTTCAATTACTATTATTGTTTGAATTGTCTGAGGCAAAGTAAACTGGATACAGATCTGATATATTTTGTTAGTAATTGTAGACAGTTGTGGTGATCATTTGGATTTTTCCTCCAGCTGTCCCTCAGTAAAACCGGGGAGGTTTGGTGGAGCGCCGTGTTGAAAGGCGAGGCAGAGATCGATGTGAACCAGATCAACCGGGAACGCTCTATGGCGACTGTAGATGAAGAGGAGCATGCCGTACTGGACCGCCTGTCCTTTGATTACCACCAAAAACTCCAGGGAAAACCACAGAGCCATGAGCTTGTGAGCAACCAATAAAAATTGTCATTTTCTATATTGCTTCATTACTACTCTGGAACATAAAAGGAGTTCAGCCCAAGGACACTTTGAATACTTTACCCAAAAATGAAAACTGAGGAAAATGTACTCACCCTCAGGCCAAGATCCAAGATGTAGATGAGATGTTTTTTCATCATAAAGGATTTGGAGAAATATAGCATTACATCACATGCTCACCAATGGATCATCTGCAGTGAATGGGTGCCGTCAGAATGAGAGTCCAAACAGCTGATGAAAACATCACAATAATCCACACCACTCCAGTACATCAGTTAACTTCTTGTGAAGCAAAAAAACTGCACTTTTATTATAAACAAATCCATTATTAAGATGTTTTAGCTTCAAAGTGTTGCATCCATCTAAAATATGAGTCCTCTATCCATAATATTGCTTTCTGCAGTGAAAAAGTTGAATCAAGAGAGAAATATTCACAGATCAAGATCTGCACAGATTAAAAACAGTTCAAATATGTCCTGGTTATTTTGATGTAAGAAAGAAAACAGCTTTTTACTTCACAAGGAGTGGTGTGGATTACTTGTGGATGGTGTTTTTATCAGTTGTTTGGACTCATTCTGACGGCACCTATTTACTGCAGAGGATCCACTGGTGAGCGAGTGATGTGATGCTAAATTTCTCCAAATGCTCTGATGAAGAAACAAACTCATTTATATCTTGAATGGCCTGAGGGTGTCAATTCTCAGCAAAGTTTAATTTTTGCGTGAACTATTTCTTTAAGAGCTTTGGTACTTGTTTGCATGAGAAATCAGGATATTGCATTAAAAGTTGTTTCACTTTACATTTCAGAAAGTTCACGAGATGCTGAAGAAGGGCTGGAATGCTGAAGGATCTCCATTTAAAGGCCAAGATTTTGACCCCTCCTTGTTCAACATCCCACCCAGTGCTGTCCAGTTTTGAGGTCACATGACAGTGCCAGATGTAAAGTCAGCACTTACTGTAACACACACACACACACACACACACACATAAAGTACAGTGATGGTGTCAGTTTCTTGCGGTGCCAAAATGAGCAGCAGCAGTGTTTGCACCGCACATCTCATGCCAATATAACTGGTTCGCTGACACTGATTATTGTCTCATGTTTAGTTACTTTTTGGCATGCACAATGGGCCGTTGATCATTTATAATTTTAGTGTTTTATGAAATCAGTTGACTGAGATGAGGTTTTTTTGGCTGCGTGTGTCTGTGATCTTACATTTGCCCAGTTACTGACTGTATTCAGGATTTATCATTTGTTCATACTACTACTTCAGTGATCTACAATAGCAACAGTGA
>NC_133383.1:7074700-7089754 GCF_049309525.1 Garra rufa | reverse complement strand
GTTCTAATCGATCAGACCAGGAAATACATTTGGAGTAGGCTACTATAGATTGCCAAAAGTTATAACAAATCAAGGAGAAGAGTGCAAAAACTTTCTAAGGAACAAAAGGTGTTTGTGGTTGGCCAAACTGAACCAGGATTTCCAGGGGAAGCATCTTGACAACATTCTTGTTTGTTCTTATTATTTCTGGTGAGGTAGGTGAAATATTAGTCTAATATTTTACCTAGCACTGCTCTTATGTATCTTTACCACCTAATAACTTTAGTTTGTCAAAATACTGCGCCCTTTCCAGCTTACTAAGTGATTTAGCAGCTTCCACACATTTTTTCAACGGTTTAGGCATAAATTAGCAGAACAACATATTCAGTAGTACATTAACTGTACAATCCATGCTGTTGTTTACATCCGAGTATTACCAATATGGCTAGCAACTGGGTAACTGACCAAATCGTGATGTAAGTGCAAACACTCTATTATTAGCATGCATGAAAACACGTATTTAAAAAAAAAAAAGTTGACTGTCACGATTAAAATTAATTAATGTGAAAATGAATGCAAAGTGTCATCATGTTGCTTTTTAAGCATCATAACAAATCACATGCGTATCTGTTGAGCTTTTAAATGCAATGGCCAATCAGAGGGTTTTAGATTACTTAGCTAAAAACACCATTTTGTTAAGTGCGTGAAAATAAATCAGGGTTGCCAAGTTTGTGATTTTCCCGCGGAATTGGGCTACTTTTTAACTGTTGTGCCGCTTGACTTTCCCACAGCAGGTTAATGGTTTGACATACTGCATAAACTAAGTATATCTCACTGAAATGCTTAAACTTAAATATTTTTATATTCTATATGATAAAACTTTGGATATTTTGAGTTTTGATATTTGGCATTTCCACCTTTTCCTTTACAATTTCTTTAGAATTACTTACAAATTATAACACGTTACTGATTCCAAATGACACTAAAAATATTGTAGTTAGTACTGTAATCCATTACGTTACACATTTTAGGTAATATAATCAGACTACTTTTAGATTACTATTAACCTAACTCATTTATCACCTTGATTTAAATTGGATAATCTTGTACCATATTGACATAAATACAAAGAGTGAAAAGTTAATAATTTCTTAAATCATAAAATTTTTAAAATAATTTTAAAATCAATCGAAAAAAAAAACTTACTAAAAAATGAAATATTGTGTTATGTGACCATATGAAATATATGTTATGTGACCATAACCAACGTCAGAGAACCAATGAACATGCAAATGTGATATTTAATTATTAAAATATTTATTTTACAATCTGGAATACTTCAAGTAAATATATTAGGTGAAAGAGGATCAGATGACAACAAAGTTTTTGAAGTGCATTTTAATGTGTTTGAAAGACAAAAACCTTCCAAAGACATAGAAATACATGGTTAAATAACCTACAGAGTCATAATTCAAATGTGTTCATGAGTAGTTGATGAAATGTTGAACCCCTTCCTAAACCTGAAATGATTTTTGAAAATCTGTGGTCAAATGTTGTGTTGCCACCTGGCTAATAATTTATCTTTGTGTGAATGTCCACAAAACTTGAAGACTTTCTGAATATATATGTATATATATATATATATATATATATATATATATATATATATATATATATATATATACATATATAGGGTTAGCGGTAGACTATTTATATAATTTATATTTATTTCATTTATTGTTATATTTATAGCTTTTGTGTAAATAACATGTAATAATGTAATCCCTGAAAAGTAACTGTAGTCTGATTACAAGCATTTTAAAATGTAATTTAATCTAATTATAAGTATTTTGGAGTCTGATTACATAATCTAAATTACAGCTCTGCAAACCAGCGTGTTCATAATTAAGATAATACATTAAAACATCATGGTAAAACACAGCAATTTACAATAACAAGCATGAAAACGGGCTGTTTTATACAGTTAAAGGAGTAGTTCACTTTCAGAAGAAAAATTTACAGATAATGTACTCACCCCCTTGTCATCCAAGATGTTCAGATCTTTCTTTCTTTAGTCGTAAGGAAATTATGTTTTTTAAGTAAAACATTTCAGGATTTCTCTCCATATAATGGACATCTATGGTGCCCCCGAGTTTGAACTTCCAAAATGCAGCTTCAAATGGCTCTAAATGATCACAGCCGAGGAAAGAAGGGTCGTATCTAGCAAAACGATCGGTTATTTTCTAAAAAAAATTCAATTTATATACTTTTTAAGCTCAAATGCTCGACTTGTCTAGCTCGGCAAAACGAGTGTTTGAGGTTAAAAAGTATATAAGTTGTAAATGTTTTTAGAAAATAACCAATCATTTCACTAGATAAGACCCTTCTTCCTTGGCTGGGATTATTTAGATCTCTTTGAAGCTGCATTTTGGAAGTTCAAACTCGGGGGCACCACAGAAGTCCCTTATATGGACAGAAATCCTGAAATGTTTTCCTCAAAAATCACCATTTCCTTATGAGTGAAGAAAGAAAGACATGAAGTGAGTACGGGGGTGAGTACATTAAATTTTTGTTCTGAAAGTGAACTACTCCTTTAAAAATAGCCTGCACTCTAGAAATCAAAGCCCTATAATTTACAAATAGCCGCGCCCACTCTTACGTGAAGAAAAAGGAACACTTTTCCAATCATTGGAACACTTTTGGACTATTTTTAATTGACCATTGAGCCAGTTTTGTTACGCACACCTGGCAACCCTTAATTTAATTTGACATAATGAGGTATTAGTCGCATAAATTGTCAGTTTTACAATTTACTTGCTCACCTGAATTGAACAAAATTAATTTCTAAATTTGTAATTAGTTTCATAATGACTTCACCTCTCCATACACCTACTAAAAAGTTGTAAAACGGAAAGATGTTGCAGGTGTAACGCCACAAACAGAAGCTCCGCCGCGCCCTCCAGCGGTGACAGCGCGCGTCTCTCACACAGCGGAAAACAAGTGCACTGCAGTCGAACGGCGCATTCGATGAGAGGTCGGTAAAGCAGTCGAGCCTGCTCGTCGGCGAGCCTCTCCCTCACTGGAATCCGTACCCACGTTTAAGTTTAGTCCTCAAAAATCCTGCAAGTCGAAGCCACGGAAGAATAAGCGTAAATTAGTGCTGGACACACAGTTCGGATATTGCCGCGAACGCTGAGGGCTGAGAAATGGCAACGACAACTTGCACACGCTTCACCGACGAGTACCAGCTGTATGAAGAACTTGGAAAGTAAGATTTGCTTTCTCTGCTGGTGTTCATACGTGTCTTGTATTGATATCACACCTTTCTTGAATGTAAATTCATATGCAAAAGCCCAAAGGAGTTGTCAGGAAACATTAGAGGGAGTTGCGTTTAATAACTCCCACTACTATTTAACTAACGTTATATTATGAGTGTATGATGATAAACAGCGATGTAGTGAGAATGTTTTGAAATGCATTGCAGTAGAGGAATCCTAATCAAATAATATGTTATCATGTATGTTAAAATGACTGTTTACATATTTACTATGCACATGCATATGCTTTTGGCACGTTTAAAGTCGATGCTTTTCATGCAGGATGCACAAAAGAGCTGTCAGGAAACATCAAAAGGAGTTGCATTCAAATACCCCCACTACAGTGTTTATTTAAACTGTCTGCGCTCACAAATATAAGCCGTCGGGGGTTAATTTTGAGGATATTGCATGTTTTGTGGCCACTCCGGTGCATTCCGTGCAGAACGCTCAGAGGAGCTGTCAGGAAACATTAGGAGGGGAGTTGCATTTAAATACACCCACCACTGTGCATATTACAGTGATTATTTATGTGCATACAATCCCTGAGCGTGCAGGTGTTAAATCTGAGGATGCTGCATGCTTTTTATATTTACTGATGAGCTCTTCATTTATTGCATATCTAGGGACTTACATTAAAATGCATGGGAGTATTTAACATAATCATGAGGGTATTGCATGGTGCATTTCATGCAGAAAGCTCAGAGGAGCTGTCAGGAAACATTAGAGCGACCCACAGTGAGTATATTTCATATGTCTGATCATAATTATCAGCTGTCGGCGGGTTATTTGGAGGTTATGTTCGGGGTGATACATTTGAGAGCTTAATCAGGCCAATGGGTCGCTACATTGTATCTCTACACTCTTTGAAAAAAGGTACAAAGCTGTTGCTGGGGTGAGATTCTGTAGGTACAAATTCTAAAAGGTACATTTCTGTATCTTATTTGCCCCTAAATGCTACATATTAGAACATAAAAGTACTTTAGAACTACATTAGTGTACAACTTTTTTGTCTGAGAGTCTGTGTGAAGGGTTGATACAAATGTATCAAGAGTTCCATAATGAATGTTACAACGTATCATAAAGTCAGTGAAGGGTCGCTACATTGTGTCGTTCTGTCCAGTGACATTTGGAGCTGTGAAAGCTGCCCGGGCGGCTGTTTGCTGTCTATAATCTGACTGTGTGTGTGTGTGTGTGTGTGTGACATGCCTGCGGCCTGACGTTAGGAAATTATTTTACTCTCTCTGCCCCCCTCCTTCTCCTCCAGTCAGTCACTCAGTCAGTATTGCGTTTCTGTTGCACCTTTTTCTTCTGAATTATTAAATGAGTTCCGTGTGAATCGCCCACAATCATAAAAACACACATAGTAGGAGACAGACTTCTCTTAGAAGCTGTTTCATAACTTTTTAAACTTCTTGTTTTTATTAATACTCTGTGGGTTTCGTTTTCAGTTCATCTCAACGTAGTGTATATTCCCGCTCGCTGAGGAGAAACAGACATTTACAACTTCTTAAACAATTTGTATGTGTGACATTTCAGCAGATCTTCACCATACTGAACTGAATATTTGACCACATCCTCAGTTTGTGGTGGAGACTTGCATTTTAGCCTTTTCTTAACTGTTCTTTCTTTAGATAACTGTACACTTTCTGCATACTGTAAGTAAATATACATTAAAATATATTTATTTAGAATATATGCAATATGGTTAAATATTTCTTGATCACTAAATCAGCATACTAAAATTATTCAATTATATTTTAAAATCTATTCAAATAGAAAACAGTTATTTTAAATTGTAGTAAATATTTCACATTAATATTGTTTTTAACTTGATTTTTTTTTATCAAATAAGAGCAGCCTATATTATAGGGATGTAACGATATAAAAATCTCACAATACGATAATATATAGTTCACGATATAATATTTATTGCAATATTTAAAAAAAAAGACAAATGAAGACTTGGAAAAAAGGAAAATGTGTATGTTTTAAAGTTAAATTACTTTATCGAATGCATTTTGAGAAATTGAGTTCTTAACTAAGAAAACTTAAGTCAAAAAAAAAAGTCAGTGAATTGATTTGTACCTGAACTTTAAAGCGGACTCAACCCTCTTTTTATTTGTGGTATACTTAAACTAAATTACATTCACACTACTGTTTCAAGAAGCCAGACAAATTAGAATATACTAATAATAACAATTATTATTGTTATTCCTATGACACTAATAGCCATATATTGTAAAACAAATGCGCTGTAAAATAAAAATGGTATAAAATTTCATAGGTGTATTATTTTTGCTTTACAATACAGTAGGGAAAATACTTCTTTCCTAATTTCTACACGTGAAAGAGATTTTTTTTTATTATTTGGACTGCATTTAAACCACTAGCTGTCAGTAAATAAAACTGCTTTTAAGTTTTTAATCAAATCAAATTCTAATTTTATTTGTCACATACACAGTCATACACTGTATGATATGAAATGAAATGCTTATATGACTGCTGATGACCTAAAAATTAAAAAAAAAAAGAAAGTTCGAGTGTAAAATATAAAATAGAGAAATAAGAGAATTTTACAAATTAGAAATATAGAGAAATTTGGAAATAAACTTTAGCTGTTAAAAGACTTTTGAATTGAAAATTTAGATTTAAAATTTAAATTTTATAAATTGTACATTTACAAATTTACATTTTATTTCAATGTAAACGGCAGTAGAGCTTTTATTTTGACGGAAAACTCCAGCTTTAGTGAAAAACGACTTACAAAAAAGCGTCTCACTACAAATCTAGTGAAATGCTGTAATCATCTGCCGCAAAAACAAAGCATAAACGGTGGTTGTTGCGTTCCCAAACATTCGCTAAACTCACAGAATGTGCAATAAATGAGTTCACTGCATTCACTGTGAACTGAGCCGTTTTGAGGCGCAGAAAACACCGGATCACGAGTTGATCGCCTGAATAAAGTGCGTGCTTTCTTTGAAAGAGGAAGGGATAAAGCTATATTGTGCTTTCAGTTTTAGTTTGTTTGACAGATACTGTGCCAAAGCATTATGGCCCAAAACACAACTTTGAAGGTGCAGTGTGTAGATTTTGTTCTAATTCTAAGGTAATAAAAACATAATGGTTCATTAAGTAAAGTCTTTATACACCCCTGAAAACATAGTTATGTATACTGCTATGACGGCTATTACATTTCTGTCTAGAGATCATCTTAAATATTACACATTGCACCTTTAAATACCTTTTATGTTAGAATAAGAATTTGAAATGTACTTAAAAAACTACACTTTTTGCCCTGAAGACCTGTCTTTTCATATCGTTATGTGATCATGATAATACCGCGATACCAAGCTATTGATAATACTGTTACATCCCTATTATATTATATTAAATAACATTTCTAATTTAATTTCTAGGTATGTTTAGGGTTATTTGTCACAACAAAATTGCTGTGTTTTTTTTATGGTTTGTGAGCGTGTTTTTTTTGCTGCTGTGTGGCAGTTTACCCTAAACACCTCAGCAGCCCGCAGCTCGGCGGCGGTTTGGTCTTCCTGACAGGCCGACGGCAGTAAATCAGCTCAATGTCTCCGCTGAGACGCTCAGGCTGTTTCCAGCACTAATGAAAATACACGTTTGCTAACAGAGCGCACGAGCTGCAGACAGACGGCTCTCGGGCCTCACTGGCTCCAGGCCTCGGCCCGGTCAAGGGTGCGCGGCTCATGGTTGTGACACTTTGACCTTCTGCTTCATTAGTCGAGAAGTTTCTGTTCTTCTTCTTGAAAGTGTTGTTTCCCATAAACTGGCAAGCAGTGTTTGATTTCATTAATTATGATATTAGAGTTTATTGGCTGATATTTGGCATTTTTTTAATTATCTGCATTGGCTGGTTTTTATTTCTTGGTCAATAAATGTCACAATTGGGACTTTTGTTATTTTAACAGCACTGAGATCATTTAGTAAATGTTAGAAGGATTATTTTAGTAAATATTATGCAAAATCAATTTAATTAGTTGAGGTTTCCATTCTTTAAATCTGTTTTTATTTTTATTTCTATTTCTATTTTAAGTTTAATTAAAGTTTTAGTAATTTTTGTGTGTGTAATACTATGGTACATCATGACCATATACTAATTTAATTTAATTTAATTTAATTTTATTTTATTTTTATTTATGTATTTATTTTTGCACTCGCATAAAGCTAATCTTTTAAAAAAATATTTAATAGTTTAATAGCTGTGAAATGTTCAGAATTTATCCGTTTTTCATACTATAATTTATAATGTTTTGATGCCCAAATTTACTTGTAACATTTAAAGACTTTTGTACATTTATTTGTACAAAATATTATGGAATTTTTATGAACATAATTTTTAAATAAGTTATTGACAGTGTTATGTATTCATTTTAATAATAAAATTTGTTATTTTGTTATGTTCACGCCGATATTAGAGTTTATTGGCTGATATTTGGCATTTTTTAATTATCTGTATTGGCTGTTTTTTTATTTCTTGGTCAATAAATGTCACAATTGGGACTTTTGTTATTTTAACAGCACTGAGATCATTTAGTAAATATTAGAAGGATTATTTTAGTAAATATTATGCAAAATCAATTTAATTAGTTGAGGTTTCCGATCTTCCTCTTGAAAGTGTTGTTTCCCTCACACTGGCAAGCAATAGTTGATTTTATTAATTTTAATACATGACATTAGTAGTTAGCTGAGTTTATTGGCTAGTATTTGTCAGTTTTTAATGAACTGCATTGGATATTTTTTGGTCAATAACTGTTACTAACGGGACTTTTATTTTAACAGTGCAAAGACTATCGGCAGTGTTATACTTGCGATTAGGATGCTCATATATTTTATTAATATTTTAAATCAGTTTTTATTTTTATTTCTATTTTAATTTAAATTTAATTTAAGTTTTAAAGTTTTAGTATTTTTTGTGTGTGTAATACTATGGTACATCATTACCATATTCAAATTTTATTTTATTTTATTTTATTTTTATTTATATTTTTATTTTTGCACTCGCACAAAGCTAATCTTTAAAAAAAAATATTGAATAGTTTAATAGCTGTAAAATGTTCAGAATTTATCTGTTTTTCATACTATAATTTTTAATGTTTTAATCCTGAATTTACTTGTAACATTTAAAGTCATTGATAATAAGTTATCAGCAGTGTTATACTTGAGATTAGGATGCTCATATATTTTATTAATATTTTAAATCAGTTTTTATTTTTATTTCTATTTCTATTTTAATTAAAGTTTTAGTAATTTTTGTGCGTGTAATACTATGGTACATCATGACCATATCCAAATTAAATTAAATTAAGTTAAATTTAATTTAATTTAATTTAATTTAATTTAATTTAATTTAATTTAATTTAATTTAATTTAATTTAATTTAATTTAATTTTTATTTATGTATTTATTTTGCACTCGCATAAAGCTAATCTTTAAAAAAATATTTAATAGTTTAATAGCTGTAAAATGTTCAGAATTGTTCTTTTTATACTATAATTTATAATGTTTTGATGTCTAAATTTACTTGTAACATTTAAAGTCATTAATTTAAATTTTTTGTTTTATAATTATTTATTTGTAATATTAAATATAATACAAAAATATTAAGGAATTTTATGAACATAATTTTTAAATAAGTTATCGACAGTGTTATAATTGAAAAAAGGATACTGTTATAGATTTTCTTAATATTTTGAGTCAGTTTTATGTATTATGTATTCGTTTTAATTACAAAGTTTTAGTTATTTTTAGTGTTTTTTGGTGTTTTTTCTGTATGTCTGTATAGTTTTTATTCATTTTATTTCAGTTTTACACTGCAGTTTTACAAAATAAAATGTATGCCATTTTTAGTGAGTTATTGGCAGTGTCATACTTGAAATTAGGATACTATTATAGATTTTATTAATATTTTAAATCAAATTGTATTTATGTATTAATTTTAAATTTAATTAAAGTTTTAGTAATTTTGTTGTGTGTTTTGATTATTTTCAGTGTGTTTTTTCTATGTCTGTATAATTTTTATTCATTTTTATTTTAGTTTTACACTGCGGTTCTACAAAAAATGTACATAATTTTTATTAAGTTATTGGATACTAATAGGATACTATTATAAATTTTATATTTTGAATCAGTTTTTATTTTTATTCTGTTTTAATTTTAATAAAATGTGTAGTAATTTTATGTTTTGATAATTTTTAGTGTTTTTTCTGTATGTCTGTATAGTTTATCCATTTTTGTTTCAGTTTTACACTTTGCAGTTTTACTAAATAAAATGTACATAATGTTTTAGCAAGTTATCAGCAATGTTATACTTAGGATACTATTATAATTTTTTATTAATATTATGTATCAAATTTTATTTATTATTATGTATTAATTTTACATGTAATTTAAAGTTTTAGTAATTTTGTTGTTTTGATAATTTTTAGTGTTTTTTTTTCTATGTGTCTAGTTTTTATTCATTTTTATTTCAGTTTTACAAAAAATTTAACAAACATAATGTTTTAGTAAGTTATGATCAGTGTTATACTTGAAATTAGGATACTATTATACATTTTTTAAATATTTTGAATCCCTTTTTATTTATTTCGTGTTAATTTTTACATTTTAGTAAAGTTTTAGTAATTTTGTTGTTTTGATAATTTTTTAGTTTTTTTAGTTTGTATTCATTTTTATTTCACTACAGTTTTACAAAATAAAATGTACACAATTTTTTAGTAAGTTATTGCCAATGTTATACTTGACATTAGGATACTATTATAGCTTTTATTTATATTTTGAATCAGTTTTTATTTTATTATGTTTTAATTTGAATTTTGAATAAAATTTGTAGTAATTTTGTTGTGTTTTGATCATTTTTAGTGTTTCTTTCTGTATGTCTGTGTAGTCTGTGTGTTCCACTGCAGCTTTACAAAATAAAATGTACATGGTGTTTTATCGGCTACTATTATAGATTTTATTAATATTTTGTATCAGATTGTATTTATTATTATGTATTAATTTACATTAGGGCCGGGACTTTAACGCGTTAATTTAGATTAATTAATTACACAAAAATAACGCGTAAATTTTTTTAAACGCATTTTAATCGCACTTAATTTTGCACCGTGGAACGTTTCTCACTGAATGAGTTTCAGCGTCGGACTGAAAAATGCTATGATTATTATTATTGATTGATTTTAACAGCAAACCTCTGTTTGTTTGCCAAAAATTAAAAAGGTTTGTTTTTCATTTGATTAAAAATAAAATAAATGTTTATGCTTTCATTTGATTATGAGAAAATTAAAACACAAGAATTTATTAAAAAAAAAAAAAATAGCAAAAGATTGTAAAGCCCTATTGTTCAAAATGTTAAAATAGAGAGTTTTGGATTTATTTTTTCACTGAAATAAATGTTTTTGTTATGGGAAACGCTGTATCCTATAGCTACAGTTAATGGCAATATTGCACTGGTCTGTTGGACTTGGTTGAACAAAAATAAACAATGTTTTGTTGCTTCAGTTTATGTATTCAGTCATTATTCAATGGTATACTAAAAATCCATATGAAAAAACTTACTTCTCACTGTTCTCAGGTCAAATATTTATATGCGATTAAAATGCGATTAATTTCGATTAATTAATTACAAAGCCTCTAATTAATTAGATTAATTTTTTTAATCGAGTCCCGGCCCTAATTTACATTTAATTAAAGTTTTAATTATTTTGTTGTGTTTTGATAATTTTTATTGTTTTTTTCTATATGCCTGTATAGTTTTTATACATATTATTGTATTATAGATTTTGTAAATATTTTGTTTCATCAGTTAACTTTTACATTTTAATGTTTTAGTAATTTTGTTGTGTTTTGATAACGTTTAGTGTTTTTTTTCTATGTCTATAGGCTAGTTTGTATTCATTTTTATTTCACTGCCGTTTTGCAAAATAAAATGTACACTTTTTTTAATAGGTTATCGGCAGTGTTGAGATTTGAGACTTGAGATTAGGATGCTCATAGATTTTGAAACAGTTTTTTTATTTCTCTTTTAATTTTTTACATTTTATTTAAAGTTTTAGCAATTTAGTTGTGTGTTTTGATCATTTTTAGTATTTTTAGTATTTTTTCTATACGTCTGTATAGTTTTTATTCATTTATATTTAAGTTTTACACTGCAGTTTTACACTCTATATCATTTTATTTCAATTTTAGGACATCAAATTTAAATGAGTACAAAATTTTAAACTAAAACAAAATTTAGTATTAAAATAAGAAATGTTGCCTAGGCCATTAGCTGAAATATATTTTATGTCAAGTTACAGATTTTTGCATGACTTTAATTTTTACATTTCAGTTTTCGTGAACTGTATTACCCCTGTGGATAAGACCGGAAGCCAGACCCATAAAATGTACAAATGGCTGCACCCACTCTTACACAAAGAAAAAGGTGTATAGGCTTATTGATATTGGCTGGAATTTTAACATTTATTGCTAAAGATACTCCTTGTCATGTTAAAAATGTCCAAAAGCGAAAGTGTATGATTGACATTTCCACCTCTTGATTGATGTTTTGAATGATGATTTGCATCTAACGATGCCCAAGATCTCTCAGGCTTCGTTTCTTCTAGTCCGCTAGCCAAGCGAATCGTGCGCAGGTGATTTGCCTGAGGTCACAGAGGGGCATATGGTCTGTTTTTATCACATGTTATCATCACATGGGTGTTTCCAAGGGCATTTAAGCCTGTCGGTGAGGGGCGGGAAGTCACGGATCCGGAGCGGCTGCTTGAGACATGCCGAGTGTATTGTGTAACTGTAACAAGGTGTGCTAAATTTAGCCAGTAAGGAATGACATCAGACCATTATCATGACTGTCTCAAGTGATTTTCATAGCGCAGGTCTTTCTGAAAATAGACACAAGGAGGCTTTTGAAAGACAGAGCGTGTTCTACATTCGGTTCCCATGTGAATATCATGAATATTTGCGCATCAAACACCTGCGTGTTGTTTTCATTTCTGATCTGGCTCTGTTGACGCTTTTGGTAAAGAGGTAGATGTGCACACGACGGTGGTTGTTCTTAACGGTTCGCCCAAAAATCAAACATTTGCTTCCGTGGAACACAAATAGAGAGAAGTGTCCCTTTAAGCCATTTTTGAAGGGTTTTGAACTGATCTTTTTGGTGTATTTTCCTCTCTGTCTGTTTCTTCAGGGGGGCCTTCTCAGTCGTGCGACGTTGTGTCAAGCTGTGCACGGGCCAAGAGTATGCTGCCAAAATCATCAACACCAAAAAGCTCTCGGCAAGAGGTAAATCATGACTGCTGGAAAATGTTTCTGGACGGGGAAATGGGGGCTGGTTTGCACTCTGAGATGGGTGAACCTGTGGATGTTTTTGGGTCTTTTACAGATACTTGATACATACCCTAATATTTATGTGTAGTGGTCTGAAATGGCTTAAAATAGTTGGTTTGTTTCAAGCAAACAGGTTTAAATTATTTAAAATTCCGTATTTATGAAAATGTGCATAATTTTTGGAATTAACATTTTAATAATCTTATATTTAAAGAACACTTAGATTCAGTACTTTGGGATTGATAAGATCTGGTTTTTAAAGGGGTCCTATTATGCTCCTTTACAAAGTCTTTAATTTGTTTTTGAGGTGTACTTGAACATGCTCTCATGCTTAGTTGTTCGAAAAACGCATTATTTTTCACATAATTTACATTATTCCAATAGCTTTCTCCCCAGGCTGGCACAAACGGCTCGATTAGTTCCGGGTCCCGCCTTCCGAAAAGTCAAAAGTATTGTGATTGGTCAGAAGTCCCACTGCGTTGCTATTGGCAAACAGGTAGACTGCGTTCCGCCCTGCTGCGCCCCTTCCCAAAGCAGCAAACTAGATAAAAGTGATTGTTATGTTTTAAATATGGATATATATATATTAGAGGTGGGCATAGATTAATTTTTTTAATCTAGATTAATCTAGATTAATTTTGGAATTAATCTAGATTAATCTAGATTAAAATGGCTAATTTGAATTCTGCTGAAGGCATTCAGAATGTGTGTGCTAACCAAATAATGACTAAAAGTAAGTCTTTGAGAACGGGTTTCTTAAGCCAGGTGGCGCATTAGACCAGGGACCCATCTCCTGTTTCCAAAATGCATCACAAACTGCTTGACAATTGCATGTACAACACAATTAACTATACTAACTTGTGTAACCAACTATTCCCACACTGCATGTAGCCTACTTCTGAGTAAAAGGCTGCGCGACGTGCGCGTTGCAGATTAATACACAGATGCGCAAGGGCATGGATATTAGTGGTGCAACGGATCACAAAACTCACGATTCGGATCACATCATGGATTTGGAGTCACGGATCGGATCATTTTTTGGATCAGCAAAAAACAAACAAAACAAAACAAAAAAGTTTGTTTTTTACTAATTACTGAATGCTTACTTTAAGTAGGCTACTTCTAATCCACAGCAAACACTACTAGCTGAACTAATAAAGTCAGTAACAAAACAAGAACAATTACACAAATATCAAGTGTAAATGAATACAACATAAAGTTACTAATAAAATCAATAACCCTAGAATTCAGGTGCGGAAATTTAATAATTAATTGTAAATAACTAGTGCTTCTCACTGCAGGTATTTATAGGATGCTGTCTCTTTAAGGCATAATGCACGTACCGACTACTGGCACGCATCTCTTTCTCAGCTGTTTCGGTTCACTGAAGACATAACCGACTTTGTTTACCAGAATACCAAAACGGGTATTAAGACATGACTTTGTGTGTTTCCGTTCAAAAAGAAGTTATAGAGGAATCAATCCGTGTGAATCGCGCCTCTCTCTCTCTCTCTCTCTCTCTCTCTCTCTCTCTCTCTCTCTCTGTGCGCGTGCTCTCTTCAGGTGTGTGCGTCGGCGTGCGTGTTCCCTTTTTAAATTGTTTGAATTCGTAAATTGGCAAGACAAAACATGTGCCAATTATAAACTTTTACTCTATGATGGTTAAATTTAACAGTTAATCCGCGAATCACATGCGTGCCGAACCGGTTTGGTCCGTACGGATCACGGATCATCATACACTCAATTCGGCTAGGTAGACATCCGCGCTAAACTATCAAGGTGAAGGTCATCACAGCTTACGTAGTTTAGACCCAGCTCCCAACCCAACTTTGAGAATAGATTAACGGCGATATTTTTTTTTATCGCCCGATAAGAGTCTCACGTTAACGCCGATAACGGCCCACCTCTAATATATATATATATATATATATATATGTATATATGTATATGTATATATATATATGTATATGTATATGTATATATATATATATATGTATATGTGTATATATATATATATATATATATACACACACACACACACACACACACACATATATATATATATATATATGTGTGTATATATATATATATATATATATATATATATATATATGTGTGTGTATATATATATATATATATATATATATATATATATATATATATATATATATATATATATATATATATATATATATATATATATATATATATATATATATATATATATATATATATATATATATATATATATATACACACACATATATATATATATATATATATATATATATATATATACACACATATATATATATATATATATGTGTGTGTGTGTGTGTGTGTGTGTATATATATATATATATATATATATATATATATATATATATATATATATATATATATATAT
>NC_133383.1:7032280-7074200 GCF_049309525.1 Garra rufa | reverse complement strand
CACAAACACATCTGATCGCTAAAGGAGGCTTTTACCGACCACCCCGGAGCCATGTGAGGCATTTTTTTTTTATTATGGATCGACTTATTTTCAATGGGATTAAGATCTGGGGAGTTTCCAGGCCATGGACCCAAAATTTCCACGTTTTGGTCCCCGAGCCACTTAGTTATCACTTTTGCCTTATGGCACGGTGCTGGAAAATGCATTGTTCTTCACCAAACTGTTGTTGGATTGTTGGAAGAAGTTGCTGTTGGAGGGTGTTTTGGTACCATTCTTTATTCATGGCTGTGTTTTTGGGCAAAATTGTGAGTGAGCCCACTCCCTTGGATGAGAAGCAACCCCACACATGAATGGTCTCAGGATGCTTTACTGTTGGCATGACACAGGACTGATGGTAGCGCTCACCTTTTCTTCTCCGGACAAGCCTTTTTCCAGATGCCCCAAACAATCGGAAAGAGGCTTCATCGGAGAACATGACTTTGCCCCAGTCCTCAGCAGTCCATTCACCATACTTTTTGCAGAAGATCAATCTGTCCCTGATGTTTTTTGGAGAGAAGTGGCTTCTTTGCTGCCCTTCTTGACACCAGGCCATCTTCCAAAAGTCTTGGCCTCACTGTGTGTGCAGATGCGCTCACACCTGCCTGCTGCCATTCCTGAGCAAGCTCTGCACTGGTGGCACTCCGATCCCGCAGCTGAATCCTCTTTAGGAGACCATCCTGGCTCTTGCTGAACCTTCTTGGACGCCCTGAAGCCTTCTTAACAATGCAGTGGAAAGTTTTTTTCGGGATTAAGTTAATTTTCATGGAAAAGAAGGACTATGCAATTCATCTGATCACTCTTCATAACATTCTGGAGTATATGCAAATTGCTATTATAAAAACTTAAGCGGCAACTTTTCCAATTTCCAGTGTTTATGTAATTCTCAAAAAATGATTTTATATAAAAATGGACAATTTATATACTTTTTAACCTTTAATGCTTGTCTTGTCTAGCTCTGTGTGAACTCTGTGTATTTTGGTTCAACTGTCTTGAACCAGAGTACGCATGCGCATTGCAGAGCTAGACTGGACGAACATTTGTGGTTAAAAAGTCTATAAATTTAAATTTATTTAAGAAAATGACTGATCGTTTCTCTGGATAAGACCCTTCTTCCTCGACTGTGATCGTTTAGAGCCCTTTGAAGCTGCATTTAAACTACATTTTGGAAGTTCAAACTCACAGGCACCATTGAAGTCCACTATGTGGAGAAAATTCCTGAAATGTTTTCCACAAATCATAATTTCTTTACAACTGAAGAAAGAAAGACATGAACATCTTGGATGACAAGGGGGTGAGTACATTATCTGTAAATTTTTGCTCTGGAGGTGAACTAATATTTTAATAAACTCATTTTTGTGAAAACCTCAGTATTGTCCAAAACTGACTTTTTTCACTTTGCCTGTAGCTCAAAATTAGACTGTGAACACTCCAACTCATTTTGCCAGCACAGGTCACAATTTTGGTCCCTATTGACTTCTATAGTATTTTTTCCACACTATGGAAGTCAATGGCTAGTAGCAACTGTTACTTATGTTACTGATTACTTGTATAAGGGCTGATTACTTACTGATTTGATTACTTATCTTATTACTTATTTTAGGGCTTATATTGTGTTAAAAAACATTTTATTTGTATTAATTCTTAACATATAATATGTAAAAGAAAAATGTGTACAAGATGTAGTTGTAGTTCATGCATCTTTTCTGGAAAGATATTTAACAATTTGATTTGTGACCCTGGACCACAAAACCAGTCATATTGGTAACATTTTTAATAAATAAGCTTTCTATTGATGTATGGTTTGTTAGCATAGGACAATTATTTGAAAATGTAGAATCTGAGAGTGCAAAAAAATCAAAATGTTGAGAAAATCACCTTTAAAGTTGTCCAAATGAAGTTAGCAATGCATATTACTAATCAAAAATTAAGTTTTGATACATTTATGGTAGAAAATTTACAAAATATTTTCATGGAACATAATCTTTACTTAATATCCTGATGATTTTTGGCATAAAAGAAAAATTTATCATTTTCACTCATACAATGTATTTTTGGCTATTGCTACAAATATACCCGTGCTACTTAAGGTTTTGTGGTCCAGGGTCACATTTACATCTTATTGACAACTTCATGTGTGGTGCACCTGGAATAGCATTTTCTTTAACTAGAGGGTTAATACAGAAGTAGTTACTTAAATCATGTTGTGGTTACATTTTCAGTTAAAAATCTTTAATAAAATCGAGATTTTTAGCATTCTTAAAATATTGAGATTTTATTTTGTTGCCATATTGTCCAGCCCTAATTTATAATCTTCAAAACATCTTCCTGTATGTCTAACCCTTTAATACAAGTTCTAGCAGCCCCCAAAAGTGAAATTATGAACTTGTAAATAAGCATCATATGGCCACTTTAAATGACTAGGTAAATATAAAGATGTCAGCACTTGTAGTTGACATGTTTGTTGTGGTGCTGCGTGATATTTTGGGTGTGTTTTGGGAAGTGTTGGCGCACTGGGGCCAATCATACGGTCTGCAGGTCATCACAGGCAGCTTGACCATTTGGCACGCCGCTGACAGCGTGTCTGTCCGGCCAACATGCCAAAAGCACGGGACTCGTGTACACGCTCGAACACACGCCCGCGCTGCTGCGGAGCGGCTTCGAGTACTCCAACACGAGAGCCTTTTGTTTGAAGCTGTGCTTGTGAAACAAAGCCATACCACACTTCAAATGGAAAAAGTTCAGATTGCCGCTTCGTCATCATTGCTGTTGTTTTGACTCAGCTTGTGACCACATCTGACACCTCGCTGTCCCCTGACGCCCATGCGACAATTCGCTTTCACTCAGACATCAGGGTGCCTTCATATTGTCGTGGTTTTCTCCGGAAACAGGGTTTAGATGTCATGTCAAAGCAGTGCCAGTGCTAAAAGAGTTAATGTGGCAAGTAGAAACTAGAACAAATGTGAGGGGGCGGGGCCTGGGTGCAGTGATTGACAGCGAGTGCAGCCAATGACAACGCAGACATAGATTTTCTTATTACACAACAACAAGAGCTGCTTTGGGGAAGTTGTGATTTGCTGTGAATACTTTATGTGCATCATCGCAGCACCTGCAATGCAGTATAGAGTTGACCTGGATTTACCCGAAGTGTCACACACACACACACACACACAAATGCAGCACTAGGTTGATCGGGGCAATCGACTCTGTGATTGTTTCCAATTATAACGGCTTACCGCTGGGGTAAATAGTGATAAAAGCGATTGTTTGAGCTGTAATTGTTTCTGACAGGCCTATTATCCTGCCATGCAAACGTGAGCACAGTTGCATTTGATTGCATACAGTTGGCCTCAAATAAGTGGCTTCCTCTGTGTGAACACCAATTATCTTTAGTTTACCCCCTGGCAAATTTGTTTGCATCAAAAATTGCCTGTATTTGGTTATCCTGGGCGTTTTGTTGGAATATGTTCTTTGCCTATGATGAACTGATTGTGATGTTTCTCATTCGTATATCTCTTTGGATAAAATCATCAGCTAAATGTGCAATGAATCAATTCCCGACAGATAAACTTAAGTCCTGGTGGTTTTAGAGTAGAGCGAATGTCTGCACAATTTGGGAGAAGATTTTTGTGAATAAATATCAATGACTATCAATGTTGATAATAATAATAAACAGTCATAATTTAGTTTTTATTACCATTTTGCACCCTCTGTATGACTTTTAAAAGGCAGTTGGGGTTTTGGATGCAAGTTGTTTTTGCAGCTGAGAAGTATTTGTTTTCTGACAAAGTAAAAGCTTGATAGTTTAACGTTGAAATTAAGACAACCGTAAAAGTTACTATTTGCTGTAAACCCTTTTTTTTTTTAAATAAATTCTTTTTTTTTAAGTATTAAGTAGTAACATTTCTTAATTTTCTGCATAAATAAAAGTTCGAAGAGAGGGATAATTGTTACTATTGAAATGTTACAGTTTTATTGTAAAATATTTTTTCATAAAGTGTTTATTTTCAGTAAAATATTGCAGAAATACTTTTTTCTTAAAAATAATTTTTCTTTGGTAAAAGTTTGATAGTTTAGCATTGAAATGAAAATAAGACAATTAATGTTAGTATTGTAATTTTACAGTTTTGGTGTAAAATAAAATTGTTTTTTACATGTGTTCATTTCACAGCAAAATGTGTTTATTATAGAGGAAAATGTTAGGGAATAAATATTTCTTTTCTGACACTGATAGTCAAACGTTAATAAATGTTAGTGCTGTAGTTTTACAGTTTTGTTGTAAAATTATTTTTTATAAGTACTTGTTTTTTATTTTACAGTAAAGTATTACAATAGTAACATTTCAAAATTTTCTGAAAAAATAAGTTTAAAGAGAGCAGTGATTGTTAGTATTTACATTTTATATTTTTACTATAAAATATATTTGATACAACAATTAATGTTAATACTGCAAAAAAGCTTAATAGTTTAGCATTTGAAAATGAATAAATTAACACAACAGTAAATGTTAGCATTATAATTTAATTTTTTTATTTAATATTTCATAATGTTTATTTTACAGTAAAAAAAATATTTTACAAAAGTAGTATTTCTTAATTTTCTGACAAAAAGCTTGATAGTTTAACATCGAAAATAAATTAAGACGACAATAAATGTTAGTGTTGTAATTTTACAGTTTTGCTGTAAAATAAAATTCCTTTCTTCCTAAAATATATTTGTTTTACAGTAATATGTTACAAAGGTAATATTTCTTTTCTGACAAAAAGCTTGATAGTTTAACGTTGCATAAATTAAGTTGCAATAACTATCAATATTGTAATTTTACAGATGTAAAAAATATAACATTTTTCTTAAAATGTTTATTTTACATTAAAATATTACAAATGTAATATTTCTTACATTTCTAACAAAACGCTTGATTTAAGTACTGAAAAATAATATTAATAATTATTGTTGTTATTTTATAGTTAAAGTGATATATATATATATAGAGTGATATTTTGCCAAAAAAAAGTAAAGCCCTACCTACTAGCACAATGAAATATTTATTTATTTGTCATTTTAAATTGCAATTGGAGTTTAACATTCGAAAATAAATTAAGACAGCAATAAATGTTCGTGTTATAATTTTGCTGTTGATTAAAAATACATTATAAAAAATGTTTATTTTACAGTAAAATGTTACAAAAGTAATAATTCCTACGTTTCTGGCAAGAAAACTTGATTATTTAATGTTTGAATATGAATAAGACAACAGTAAATGTTAGTATTGTAATTTTATGTTCTTGCTGTAAAAATTTTTTTTGTATAAAATGTTTATTTTACAATAAAATGTTACAAAAGTAATATTTCTTATTTTACTGACAAAAAAGCTTGATAGTTTAACGTTTGAAAATGAATAAATTATGGCAACAATAATGTTTAATGTTGTAATTTTACAGTTATGCTGTAAAATAAAATTATTTTTTCCAAAAAAGTGCATTTTATAGTAAAATGTTATAAATATTACTTTTCTGAAAAATAAACTTGATAGTTTAATGTTTAAAAAAAAAAGAAAAAATACAATAAATATTAGTGTTATAATTTTACAGTTTTACTGTAAATTAAAATTATCTTTTCATAAATGTTTTTTACATTAACATGTTACAAAAGTAATGTCTTTTCTGATAAACTATGATAGTTTAACATTTAAAAATGAATTAAGACAACAATAAATTTTAGTTTTGTAATTTTACAGTTTTGCTGTAAAATAAAATTATTTTTTCAGAAAATGTTTTACAGTAAAATGTTAAAGTAATATTTCTTACTTTTCTGACAAATAAACTTGATAGTTTAATGTTAAAAAAATAAAAAATTAAGACAATAAATATTAGTTATTTTACAGTTTTACTGTAAATTAAAATTTATTTTTCATAAATGTTTGTTTTACATAAACATGTTACAAAAGTAATATGTATTTTCTGATAAACTATGATAGTTTAACGTTTGAAAATGAATAAATTATGACAATAATGTTTAATGTTGTAATTTTACAGTTTTGCTGTAAAATAAAAAAAAATTTCAAATAAAGTGCATTTTACAGTAAAATGTTATAAATATTACTTTTCTGACAAAAAACTTGATAGTTTAATGTCTGAAAATGAAGAAATTAAGACAACCATAAATGTTAGTATTATAATTTAACAGTTTTGCTGTGAAATCAAATTACTTTTACAAATTATTTTACAGTGAAATAATAGCGAAAAACATTTCTTACTTTTCTGACAAAATAAAAAATGATAGTTTAAGTTTGAAAATGAATAAATTAAGGCTGCGATTAAATATTATTACTGTAATAATACAGTTTTACTGTAAAATAAAATTACTTAAACTTTATTAATAGTATTATTTGTAATTTTGTTTAAAAACTGAATAATAATATTAATAATTATTGTTTTTATTTTATAGTTAAAGTGATATATAATTTTGTCCAAAAATATGAAGCCCCAGTACTAGCACAGTGAAATATATATATATATATATATATATATATATATAATTTTTTTTTTTTTTTGCCATTTTAAATTGCAATCAATTTTTATCTTAAAAAAAGAAAACCGCAATTCGTTTTCCTCCAAATTGTGCAGCCCTTATGGAATATGTCACATTATGGTAAAATGGGTAGAGAATGCCATTTTTATGACTTAATTTACATGTTGATGGGGATTCAGGAGGTAATTCGCATATGTCTTAGAGATATAGTAACAAAAACATCCATTTAGACATTTTATGAGTGTTTTCGACTACTTGTAAGTGAATTTCAGAAAAATAGATAAAATGCTTCTTAACTAGAATATGCCTGTTAATGTGAGTGATGTGCACAGGTGTGCTTCATTAGTGTGGTGTGGTGATGGGATGAGTCTTCCTCTGTGGTCTCGGCAGGGTCTGATGCTCTTTGCTGCAGAGGCGTTTTGTGGTGTTTGGGTGTCAGCATTCTCACAGCTTCACACCAGTCGCACTGCTCGATGTGACAACTTCACGAGCTGTTGTGTGTGTGAGTGTGTTTGAGAGGGTTGCAGTGAGGCCACAATGATGTTCTGTAAACTGACTGTAGCTTCAATAACCATTTAAATGATATCATGCATTTTTAATGTCATTTTTTTTTTATTCCCTGAGGTCTACTTATAATACTAACATAACGTTTTGGTACAGCTCTTTTATTCTGAAAGGGGGCTTTAAGTTGACCCAGTGAGAGTAAAGTCATTTATAATGTTCTATTTCAAATAAATTGTGTTCATCAAAGAATCCTGAAAAATAAAATGTATCACAGTTTTGACAAAATATGAAGCAGCACAACTGTTTTCAATATTAATAATAAACCAGCATATTAGAATGATTTCTGAAGAATCGTGTGACACTGAAGACTGGAGTAATGATGCTGAAAATTCAGCTTTGAACAACAGGAATAAAATACATTTGAAATATATATTTAAATAGAATAAACAAACTGAACTAATATTTTACAATATCATATTTTAAGTATAATTCATATACTATAATAGTTACTTTTTTTCCATTTTTCCACTTTTATTTTTAATTTTACTTATAGGTTTAGTAATTTTATTGTTTTTGTCAATTTTATTAGTTTTTTCCCCCCAGATATGACTTTATAGTTTATAACCTTTTTTTTTCAGTTTTAGTTTATTTTAGTACTTCAAAGTAGCCTAAAATAAAATTTTATATATTTTTTTTGTATTTCAAATTATTTAGTTTTATTTCAGTTAATGTTTTTTTTATTTCATGTTACAAAAATATTTTTTAGGTTAATTTTAGGTAATAATTATACTATTATTACTTTTTTCTTTTTTTACCAGTAAATTAATATACTGTTAATTTCGTTTATAATGTTATAAAAGATGTCTATCTCAAATAAATGCTTTTTACTTTGTTCATCAAATAATCCTAAAAAATAAAATGTATTTCAGTTTTGACAAAAATATGAAGCAGCACAACTGTTTTTAACATTATTAACAAATCAGCATATTAAAATGATTTTTGAAGGATCATGGGACACTGAAGACTGGAGTAGTTATGCTGAAAATATGTATGTTAATTTTGGTTAAAGATTTTGTAATTTTATTGTTCTTGTCATTTTTATTTAGTTTTTTATTTTTCAAATATGAAAAAATAAACTTTTATAGTTTTTATAATTTTTTAAAATTTTAGTTTTAGTCATTTTAGTAATTAAAATTAGCCTAAAATAAAATTATTTTTAGCAACTTTGAATGTATTTCGATTTTCGAATGTATATATGTGTGTGTGTGTGTGTGTGTGTGTGTGTGTATGTGTGTGTATATATATATATATATATATATATATATATACATATACATACACACACACACACATATACATTCGAAAAACATTTTTTTCAAGAAATAATACTGTTCATTTAATTTCTAATATTATAAAAGATTTCTATTCAAAATAAATACATTTATAAAATTAATAACATTTTTACCTTTTTTTTTTTTTTACATTTTTGAAGAGTCCTAAAAAATGATCACAGTTTTCACAAAAAAAAAACGAAGCAGCACAATTGTTTTCAACACTAGTAATAATAATGTTTAATTATAAAAATATTTTCTTTTATTTCAGTTAAAGGTTTCAGTTTCAGTAAAGTATTAAATTTTTACTGTATTTTTGACCAAATAAATGCAGCTTCAGTTAAAAAATCCTTAAAAAAATATTCCTAACCTCAAACTTTTGAATGGTGTTTTACACCAAAAACACTCCTGAATGTACTTTTTCATGACTATTTTACACCCTCCATAATAGAATGGGGTTTTGATGCACGTTCTGTGTGCAGCTCAGAAGAAATGTATTTTTTTTTATAGTGCATCAAAAAGAAATGTTAAACATCATCAGTCAGACTTTTTAACAATGGCCGTGATCCATTCTGGTCCATTTGGGAGCACTTAATGATGCTGGGATGATGGACAGCAAGCCGTGTGTGTTTTTATCAGCACTCTGAATCGTGAATCGCTGAAGACGATCTGCGGCCTCTTTCCCAGCTGTCCTCTTTCCCGTATGACTCATGCATGGCAGACAGCAGGCTTCCTCCGTGGGGTGTGCCGGAGCGGTCCAGGCCTCTCGGCTGCGCTCGTCTGTCTCTCCGTATCATGCAGATTCGTTCGAGTCGAGCGTGCGCACCACACATTTAAACTAGTAGAGGTTGCGTGTTTCTTCAGCCGTTGGTTGGCCGCGTGGTTTACAGTACATCCTGTGGTCTGTGTGATGCTGAGTCTGACCTTTGCAGCCGTGTTTGAAGTGATGTGCAGAACGCTTTAAAAGGGCATAACAAGATCTGATCTGAGATCAGTGTGAAATGAGCAGGAACTGTTTGACTGGAGGAAAAAATAAAATCACAATCCTTCAGAATTATAAAAAAGCTTTGTTCAAAAGATGTGAAATTAATTATGAAGGTTTTTCTATTTTTAAACACCAACTTTATACATCTCATCCTGTGATGACAACTTAAATTCAAGCTCTTTTCAAGATATTTGTGCCTTTTTTAAACAACCCATCTATGAAAAAGGCACTAAAGTAAGCGGCACTTTTTTGTATTTGATGTATAAAATTGTTTGTAAGTGACAGTAAAGATCTCGTATGTGTATGTGTATTGCATTTTCCACAAAAAATGCAAAGCGATACAACTGTTTTCAACATTAATAATAATTAGAAATGTTCTTGAGCAGCAAATCAGAATATTAGAATGATTCCGAAGGATCATGTGACACTGAAGATTGGAGTAATGATGCTAAAAATTCAGTTTTGGATCACAGGAATACATTATATTTTAGAATATATTACAATAGAAACCAGTTATTTTAAATCACAATAATATTTGACAATATTACTGTTTTTACTGCATTTTTGAACAAATAAATAGAGCCTTGGTGAAAAAACATATAAGATCACACCAACCCTAAAGTTCTAAATGGTAGTGAATTTAAAAACAATGACATTAATAACATTTTTATAAATGAAATGTGTCATTTTAAATGATTTCAAGCTGTTTAATAATTTTGCTTGAAACAAACCCACTATTTCAGACCACTATACATAAATATTAAGGTATGTATGAAGGGTTTTCTGTTTTTAAACACCAACATTATACATCTCTAGACTGGAGAAATGATGCTAAATTCAGATTTGCATCACAGGAATAAATTACATTTTAAAATCTTTAAATAGAAGACAGTTACTATAATTTGGAATAATATTTCATGATTTTAATTCATTTTTTAACAATTAAATATAGCTTTGGTGAGCATAAGAGATGTCTTTCCAACACAACACTTTTAATGTCTTTTCACAGTGTGAATGCAAACTTGACCCCTGTATACTGTCTTTATAAATATTCATGGTCTTATTGTGCATGATTCATTAGTTTTAATAACCTTTAATCATAATGCAGTGCCTTTCTCCACATATGAAACAACGTTGCTGCTGATGTAAGAAGGTTGTGTGGGTGAGGAAAAGTAATGATGATAATCAATGGTCATGATCGGACTAAACCCCTGTGCATAAAATAGTGCCAAATTATTATTTCATGTTTTTCTCTCAGACATTTTAGTATGGTGTATTTGCATGTTTTTTTAACATGTTATTTTAGTATTATTGATATACTATTGCAGTTTTTGCTAATATATCAAATTAGATTTTGTATATTTAGTTTGATTTTAGTTTTAAAGTTTTAGTAATTTTGTTGTGTGAAGTTTTTTTTTTTTTTGATCTGTATCGTTTTTATTAATTTTAATAAAAAGCTCAGAAGTTTACAAACATTTTCTGAAAAATGTTAATTATTTTACCAAAATAAGAGGGATCAAACTAAATGCATGTTATTGATTTATTAGTACTGACCTGAATAAGATATTTCACATAAAAGACTTTACATATAGTCCACAAGAGAAAATAATAGTTGAATTTATAAAAATGACGCTGTTTAAAAGTTTACATCCCCTTGATTCTTAATACTTTGTTGTTACCTGAATGATCCACAGTTGTGTTTTTTTGTTTAGTGATAGTTGTTCATGAGTCCCTTGTTTGTCCTGAACAGTTAAACTAGCTGCTGTTCTTCAGAAAAATTCTTCAGGTCCCACTAATTCTTTGGTTTCCTGCATTTCTGTGTATTTGAACCCTTTCCAACAATGACTGTATGGTAATAGTATAGTAAAATGGTGAACATTTTGCAGATTCTGAAACAGGGGGTGTAAAATTTTGACCTCAACTGTATTTAGTTTGACTTACTTTAGTTCAAGTTAAACTAAACCAAAATGAGAAATGTTGCTTTTGCAAATAACCTAAATAGTTCATTTATATTTTATTCCAGTTAATGAAACTTTTTTTTATGGTTTTACTTTTAGTAACGATAATATCTCTGATTTGCTGTAATATTTGGTAATCTGTCACATGCTGTGGTGCGGTTAACTAAAATTTAGGGCTAACATAGTTTCATAGTAGTCAAACTTCCTCAAAAGATTTGCGCAAGCTATTAATTGGTTAAAGCTTTTTTAAAGGGATAGTTCACCCAAAAATCAAAATTCTGTCATTAATTATTCACCATTATGTCATTCCAAACCCATAAGACCTTTATCATAAAAACACAAATTAAGATTTGATGAAATCAGAGAGTTTTCTGACCCTGCATAGACAAGAAATTGTTGAATAAAGTTGTTATTTTAGTTTTCTTTGCACACAAAAAGTAGTTTTTGTGCTCATAGCTTCATAAAATTACGGTTGAACCACTAATGCCACATGGATTTTTTTTTTTTATCGATGTCCCTTGTACCTTTCTGGGCCTTGAACATGTCAGTTGCGTTGCTGTCTAAGCAGGGTCAGAAAGCTCTCGGATTCCATCAAAAATATCTTAATTTGTGCTCACAAAGGTGAACAAGAGTCATGTCGTGTCACCTTCACGACATGAGGGTGAGTAATTAATCACAGAATTTACCTTACTGGGTGAACTATTCCTTTAATTTGTTTAAAGAATTAGTTCACTTCCAGAACAAAAATTTACCAATAATGTACTCACCCCCTTGTCATCCAAGATTTTCTTCAGTCGTAAAGAAGTTATGTTTTTTGAGGAAAGGACTTCTCTCCATATAGTGGACTTCTATGGTGCCCCTGAGTTTGAACTTCTAAAATGCAGTTTAAATGCAGCTTCAAAGGGCTCTAAATGATCCCAGCTGAGGAAGAAGGGTCTTACCTAGTGAAACGATCAATTATTTTTGTTTTTAATGTGTAGTCCGTGTGATCCGGGTCAGTACAGGTATGTCAAAAACTCCCATCTCGTTTTCGTCCTCAAAAACAAAATAGTCCTACCTTTTTGTGTGTTTGATCTTTTTTGTATGTTCACTTTGTAAACACTGGGTCGGTAGCGAGGTTAAAAAGTAGATAAATTGTCAATTTGTTCCGAAAATAACCGATCGTTTCGCTAGATAAGACCCTTCTTCTTCGGCTGGGATCATTTAGAGCCCTTTGCAGCTGCGTTTAAACTGCATTTTGGAAGTTCAAACTCGGGGGCACCATAGAAGTCCACTATATGGAGAGAAATCCTGAAATGTTTTCCTCAAAAAACAATTTCTTTGCGACTAAAGAAAGACATGAACATCTTGGATGACAAGGGGCTGAGTACATTATCTGTAAATTTTTTGTTCTGAAAGTGAACTAATCCTTTAAGAAAAGCTTGTTTAACATTTAATTACTCCATCTGCAATTTCTCCATTACATGACGTTTAACACGGACCTAATTCTTTTTCCCAGATCACCAGAAGCTGGAACGGGAAGCCCGTATCTGCCGTCTGCTCAAGCATCCCAATATCGGTGAGTCCATTAAAGTCAGCCTCACAAATATACTCAAACTCCTCCATTCATGACGAAATCCATGTGAAATCCGTCATTCAGGACGCAGGTGCGACGCGCTCGGGTTTGAATGAGCTAACTGGATCTCGAGGGGCATTAATATAGAAAGCATGCTTGTTCATTTCAGCCCATGAAACCCCTGCCGTTTGAGTTTGAGTGAATGGCACATGAAAGTATGTCATGATGTTATTACTCTCTTTCTCAACTTTTTTCAACGCAGTGCGGCTCCATGACAGTATATCAGAGGAAGGCTTCCATTACCTCTTATTTGACCTGTAAGTGCTTCTATATAATATGGCGCATAATATCTCTCTCTGTGCTTTGTTTTTGCTCGTCGCTTCAACAGACGCCCACCCACTCTACCTTCCCCTCTCTTTCTCTCTCTCGCTCTCCCGCTCACTCGAGAGCCAGTTTCCATAGCAACAGAGCTGGGCTGCCCAGCCGAAGAGAAATCCTGCAGCAGGGGTTTCCCCCCCGAAGCCCCAGTGTTCTCTCTTCTAGAGGATTCCCCCATCCATACTGCTCTTGCTCTCTCGCTCTCTCTCTCTCTCGCTTCTTTTTTCTGTCATTGCACAACCACATTAGATCAATACTGCTGTCTTTGGTTTGTCTTCCTTAATTGTGCTTGTTTAATAAATGCTGCTGTATTTATTCATTCATTCTTTTCTTGATACATTATTATGATGCAATTGCACTGTAGTTTACTTGGAAAGTGAAATATGTGATCTCTGCAGTACAATTAAACACTGCACCATTGATTTGAGCCAGTGTTGCTGTGTCAATCTGTTCTCATGCTGTTTTCCCTTTAAGGGAGTCAACCAAATGAGACCTAACCTGGCATAGGATAAAGTATTTTTCTTATGCTAGTAGTTTAAAAATGAACTTACTTACTAAATGTATTACTTTTGGTTAATATTTTTTATTATTTTATTTTATTTTACTATTATTTTTTTTATTATTGTATTTTATTAATATGTGTTTATTTTTACCAAAAATATTTTATTTCAAATCATATGTTTTTTAAAATAATTTAATTATTGTAGTTTATTTATTCTGTTATTGTTATATTAGTTTTATTAGTAGGGACATTTAACGTTTATTAATATTTTTAATATAAACATTATTTGAATTTATATAACAATTTTAACGTTTATTATCATGCATTTATTAGCTTTTAGGTTTTTTCATTCTTTTTATTATTATTTTATTTAATTAAAAATATTTAATTTAACAGTTTTCTAATTTATTTTACTAATATAATGTAATAAAAATATTTATAAATGTAAACCCTTACTACAAATACAACTATATAATAATAAAAATAAATAAATTTCAATAATTTAATGGGTAACACTTTACAATAAGGTTCATTAGTTAAACATTAGTTAATGTATTAACTAACATGAACTAACCATGAGCAATACATTTGTTACTGTATTAACTAATCTTTATTACCGTTAGTTAACGGAAATACAGTTGTTCATTGTTTGTTCATGTTAGTTCACACTGCATTAACTAATGTTAACAAAATTTTAATAATGTATTAGTAAATGTTGAAATTATCATTAACAAAGATTAATAAATACTGTATAAGTGCAGTTCATTATTAGTTCATGTTAACTAATGTGGTTAACTAATGTTAACTAATGAACCTTATTGTAAAGTGTTACCATTTAATGTAAAAATGTTAATGTATATTAATACATTATTTTGTTATAATTAATCATTGTATTTTTGTAGTATTAGTTTATTTTATTATTTTTATTAGTAGTACATTTGAATTTTTTTGTTACTATTTTTTACATTTTATTTTATGAATATTTAATTCAACATTTAATTATTTTCACTTCATTATTTTATTTTTTACAAATGTTTTATTTTATTATTATTTATTTATTTTTATTTTTATTAGTAGTTACATTTTAGTTTATTAATAATTTTATTTAATGTTTCATTTTTATGTGAAAAATTTAAATTAAAATGTCAAGATATTTTTCATAATTTATTTATTAGCTTTTTATTGTTTTACTCTTATTATTACTTTATTATTTAAAATATTTAATTTAACAGCCTTTTCATTTATTTTATTAATATTTTTATTTTATTTTGTTTATTGAATTTTATATAAAATAAAACATTATTTTATAATTTCTTATAATTAAATTATTAGTTTATTAGTAGTTACATTTTACATTTATTAATATTTTATTTATTATCATATTTGTAATAATTAAATTTATTTCAAAATGTCAACATATTTATCTTTTATTTATTAGCTTTTTATTATTACTTTATTTAATTAAAAATCTTTAACAGTTTTTTTCATTTATTTTATTATTTTAATAGTTTCTAAAATATTTGTTTATTACATGTTATAAATAAAAATAAAACATTGTTCAATAAAAATATGAATACATGTACATAAATTACAATAACATTACAATAATCTAATATTTAATTATTTTTTCACATGTATTAATTATGTGTTTGTGTTTTAATTTTATTAGTAGTAAATTTGTAAATTATTTTATATTGTTACTACTTTTATACATTTTATTAATATATATTTTTTTTAATATTTAAATTATTTTTATGTATTTATTTATTTTAACTTTTGTTTCATTTTGTTTGCATTCTTATTTTCATTTTACCCAGCCATGCTGCAAATGCTTTTGCGATATGAATGCACAGTTTTTGCTCTGCCAGTATAAAGCACACCTGAAGTTAAATAATCAGAATAAATGTGAATATCATGACCATGGTACCAATATCTCCTCTCTGTCCTGCAGTGTGACGGGTGGCGAACTGTTTGAAGACATCGTAGCCAGAGAATATTACAGTGAAGCCGATGCCAGGTACAACAGCGTCTCCATTTTCTCCCGCTGTCCTGTCCAGACCCTCCCCAAAGCCATTTCCCCTCCATCCTCCCCATCCACACTTCATTGTTTTTCTCTTTCACACTCATTATAACCAAACAAACGTGTGTGTTTTGCACATATTCCAGTGTAATACACGAGTAACACTTTTGTCCACATCATACGAGTGATGAGTTTGGTTTCAGAGGCTTGTTAAACGTTGGAGGCAGTGTCTCGCTGAGGCGGCGAGCGTGGGCGGCAGCTCTCTCTGTGCGTCTACTTCTGCAGGTCCCTTTCCTCCGGTTTTCCCATCGGCTTCTTTTTTTCCTGTTTTCCTCTCTGCATCAGATCTCCTCACAGACACACACACACACACACACTGCAGTCACCCTCAGGAGAAAAGCTTTAATCAATTTGACTGTGTGGGTACGCATGTGGGAGTGAGAGATACGGCGAGAAGCAGAACGAGAGATACTTACCGAGGGAGGAAACACAAGAGCCGTCGAGCGCTGAGACTGCTGGAATCCATGAGCTCATCAGCCATATTCGTGGGCTGAAACGTGTCACGATGCCGCCCGTCCGGTGAAACGTATCCGTCCCTGAGGCCTGTAGCCCCTTCACCTCCCTCCACTAGAGCCATGGCTGAAAGTAGGCCTCTAATTAACACACACAATTACGGTGTCAGCTCATATTCAGCGCCGCACGTGCCGCAAACTCTCGCTTTATTTCAGCTCTATCGGTTCCCATAGCATTAGAAATCCTGGATGTTCTCACTTTTTGGAAGAAAATTACCGTTTTCTTCACATCGCTATGGTGGTCGCTAGGTAATTGCTTAAGTAAAACGTCTGAGGAGTTTAATTGTTTACAAGACTGATCGATCACTTTAAGGACACATGATTCAGGGCTCAGTAATAATTTTTTATCAGTGTTTATTTATAGCTATGTTTATTTAAATAAATACGCACGCTACTGTTAAAAGGTTTGGAGTGAGTAGGATTAATTAAAGTGTCTTATGCTCACCATGGCTGCATTTATTTGATTAAAAATACTGTAAAAATACATAAATATATTTAGAATTTAAACAAGCCGTTTTCTATATGAATGTATTGTAGAATGTAATTTATTCCTGTGATGCAAAGCTGAATTTTCAGCATCGTTACTCCAGTCCTCAGTGTCACATGATCATTCTAATATGCTGATTTGCTGATGAAGAAATATTTATTCGTAATATTTTTTCTTAATTTTTTTTTTTTTTTGGAAACCATGATGTATATCATTAGAAATAACATTATAAAGTAAAAAAAACACTAACTGACCCTTTTTAATTAAAATTTTACTTAATAATATTTGTTTATTTAGTCCAAAAATATTTACTTTAAAAATGTTAACATATATTAATTAATTAATTATTTAGTTTAGTTTATTCTTTTTATCAGTAGTACATTTTTTGTTACTATTTTTTACGTTTTATTTTATTTAATATTTAATTATTTCCATTCTTTATTTTTATTGATTATTTTTTTGTTTTGTTTTAGTTTTGTTTCAAATTATGTTTAGAAATATCTGTTTGAGTCCCAAAAAAATATTGAATTTAAATATGTTTTAAATAATTTAAAATAAATACCTACGCTACTGTTAAGAAGTTTGATGTGAGTAAGAATGATTTAAAGTCTCTTATGCTCACCATGGCTGCATTTATTTGATTTAAAATATTGTAAAAATACATTAAATATATTTAGAATTTAACCAAGCTGTTTTCTATATGAATGTATTGTAGAATGTAATTTATTCCTGTGATGAAAAGCTGAATTTTCAGCAGAGAGGTGTCACATGATCATTCTAATATGCTGATTTGTTGATGAAGAAATATTTATTCCTAATATTTTTTTCTGAAAAAAACACTGACCCTTTTTAATTTAAATTTTATTTAATAATATTTGTTCAAGTCCAAAAATATTTACTTTAAAAATGTTAACATATATTTATTAATTATTTAGTTTAGTTAAGTTTATTCATTTTATTAGTAGTACATTTTTGTTACTATTTTTTATATTTTATTTTATCAATATTTTATTTAATATTGAATTATTGTCAATTCTTTATTTTAATTCAATAATTTCAGGTTTGTTTCCTCATTTTTGTTTCAAATTATATTTAATAATATTTGTTATATATATATTATATAAGTCCAAAACAACTTATTTTAAAAATGTTAACATATATTAGTTAATTATTTAATTTAGTTTCATTTATTTCATTAATTTTATCAATAGTACATTTGTTTTATTATTTTTTGTTTTATTTGATGAATATTTGATTTAATATTGAATTATTTTCAATTATTTAATTTTATCAATAGTACATTTGTTTTATTGTTTTTTGTTTTATTTTATGAATATTTGATTTAATATTGAACTATTTTCAATTATTTTTTTCATTTTGTTTATATTCTTATTTTACCTTTTATTTTTTACTTTTTTGTCATTTGCTCTACCTACACTACTGTTAAAAAGTTTGATGTGAGTAAGAATGATTTAAAGTTAGGGGTGTGCGATATGACGATTTTTGATCGTGGACGATTAAAATGTCTCCACGATCTGCTTTTGAATAAGTATCGTGCTACAGTGTGCCTCCGTCTTAATACTGTACATTCACTCACGGGACACTGCACTTATTCATATTCGCGATCACAAAAGTACATTATTTGAATGTGCTTCAAAGTCTTGCCGGTAAAATAACGCCATTTGGTCCGCGCGCTGTTCTGGCATGCGCTTCATGAGCGCGTAAACCTGAAGCACGTGCGCTAAAAGCCTGTCAAACAGCAGCACCTGATTACTAAACTGAGCTATCTTTGGCGTTTAATTTGCTTATACTGTCAAAAACACGCAAGGATTACATATAAACACAGTCGGTTGTCTAAAGTGAAAGTAAACAGTTAAGAGAAAAACGGATGCGCGTCTGTATAGATGCTTGCAGCTCTGCGACAGAGCTAAACATGCTGTCGATTGTCATTAAAGGGACAGTACACCCAAAAATGTTGTCACTCATGTCCTAAATCTCTATTAATTTTTTTTCCTTGTGCTTAACACAAAAGAAGATATTTTGAAGAATGTGGGTAACAGTAGCTGGTCCCTACTGACTTAAAATAAATAAATAAAATATATGGAAGTAACTGGGGACCCAGCAACTGTTTGGTTACCCACATTATTCAAAATAAGTTTTATGTTCAGCATGTTTTATGCTTAAAAAAATGCGAGAGTGAGTAAATGATGACAGAATTGTCATTTTTGGGTGATGATACACTAATAAAACAAAACACAAAGGAAAATCACTCACTGCTCTTGACTGAAGAACTTCAATACAGTTGCTTTAAATGTTGCTTCTATGTATAATTTATGTATATAATGTATATAGTGTTTTATTTTTATATTTGTTAATTAATTTTCTTGAATGCTACTGATAAATACATGGACTGTACCTGAAAATTAAAGCACTGTTTGTTTTATTTGTATAGTATGTGTATTTGTAACATGTAGCTTATCTTTGTTCTTATTTTTTAAAAACAAAGAAAATAATGACAAAGATTTTTTGTCTTAAATATCTGCCATTCTTTTTATTTTATATTTTGTTACCTTGTAAGGTTTTGGTTTTAAAATAGAAAAATTAATTTGTCTGTACTACTCAGACAACTTGTAAAAAAGTAAAACCAACATGACAAAGAATCGTGATAAAATCGTGAATCGTGATATTTCTTGAAAAAATCGTGATATGATATTTTTACCATATCGCCCACCCCTATTTAAAGTCTCTTATGCTCACCATGGCTGCATTTATTTGATTTAAAATATTGTAAAAATACATTAAATATATTTAGAATTTAACCAAGCTGTTTTCTATATGAATGTATTGTAGAATGTAATTTATTCCTGTGATGAAAAGCTGAATTTTCAGCATCATTAATTCAGTCTTCAGTGTCACATGATCATTCTAATATGCTGATTTGTTGAAGAAATATTTATTCCTAATATTTTTTTCTGAAAAAACACTGACCCTTTTTAATTTAAATTTTATTTAATAATATTTGTTCAAGTCCAAAAATATTTACTTTAAAAATGTTAACATATATTTATTAATTATTTAGTTTAGTTAAGTTTATTCATTTTATTAGTAGTACATTTTTGTTACTATTTTTTATATTTTATTTTATCAATATTTTATTTAATATTGAATTATTGTCAATTCTTTATTTTAATTCATTAATTTCAGGTTTGTTTCTTCATTTTTGTTTCAAATTATATTTAATAATATTTGTTATATATATTATATAAGTCCAAAACAACTTATTTTAAAAATGTTAACATATATTAGTTAATTATTTAATTTAGTTTCATTTATTTCATTAATTTTATCAATAGTACATTTGTTTTATTATTTTTGTTTTATTTGATGAATATTTGATTTAATATTGAATTATTTTCAATTATTTAATTTTATCAATAGTACATTTGTTTTGTTATTGTTTTTTGTTTTATTTTATGAATATTTGATTTAATATTGAACTATTTTCAATTATTTTTTTCATTTTGTTTATATTCTTATTTTACCTTTTATTTTTTTACTTTTTTGTCATTTGCTCTAGTTCTAATAAATATACAATAAATATATATGTAAAATAGTGAGTACTTTTTATATACATTTTATTTAGTTTGTATTTTATTTTGTTATTTAAGTATATATTTAATAACTTTATAAAGTTCTTTTACTTTTTAAAAATGTATTTATTTACTTATTTTTTGCAAAAATTGTAAATATTAAGAAATATTAAGCTGTAATGTAACAAAAAAAAATTGTTAATTCAAAAACATAATTAACAGGTTTGTAATAATACATACTTTTTTTCTAACATTTTTGCCATTTTTTAAACCTTTGTAAAACCTTTATGATCTCTAGTGACAAATCAGCAGAATTGGCAACAAAAATGCAGAATAGATGCCAAATACATCCACAAATGTTAGATTTTTAGTGGGACAGGCCTCTGCTGTAAAAGTCACTTTCATCTCAACTGACTCAAAATGCTCTCACACTGTTCCCAGGTCAGTGGGCCATCTTTGTTATTGAGCCCGTGTTAGATATGTGATTAAAAATACTGTTAAAATCTCAGAAACCAGCTGTACTCTCTCTCTCTCACACCCAAACACAGATTTTTTTCATATCCATATCCACATTTCCATATCTTCAGCTCAACACAGTTTGTTTGATTCATCCACCCTTCCCTCCATTTCTCCATCCCACGTGTGATCGTCAGCTTCACGGTGCCCTCACAGGAAATGATGCGTCCCGCCCGGCTGCGCTGCTATTGTTCTGCAGCGCGTAACATCAGGGCTTTCACCCTTATCACTCGTCTCATTTCATCACCCTCTTATCAAACAGTTTCTCTTATCTACGTCGTTCCTTTCCTGTGCTCGTCTCCCCGTGACTAACTCACCTCCTCCGTCACGCCTCTCTCATCCTCTCTTTTTCTGTCCTCTCCTCTCTCGCTTGTCTTTGCAGTCATTGTATCCATCAGATTCTAGAGAGTGTCAATCACATTCACCACCATGACATAGTGCACAGGGACCTGAAGGTCAGTATGGGAAGTGCACTGGCCCACTGCATGTGTCATGTGACTCCTGCCTGTTCTGAGCCGCCCATGTGTCTGTCTTGAACTGTACGTCTGGGACTTTTGCTGAGTTTCTGCATTCGATGGCTGTTTTCACACTCGGTTTGATTGTTTGGTCTGAACCCAGTTCGATTCTCTGCAGATCTTTATCCTAGTGCAGGGCTATTCAATTAGATCCATTTGAGGGCCGGATTATCGAACTGGAAATTTGAAGCGGGCCAAGGGGATGGGGCCGTCCCGATTTTTTTCTAGGGGGCCTGTACAATTACATTGAAATGCATATTCAGTAAAATGAACTAATTTTACCAACACCAACTCAATCAATAAAAAAAAATTAATAAATAAAAAAAATCACATTTTTTGTAATTAATCATGAATAATCGCATATTTATATATTTATACTGTCATAATTTCACAATGAACCTCCAAATTAAGGTAGAAACAACAAAGTATTTTTAAATATGTGTTTAATAGCATCTTTTTACCAAGTAGCCTATTATTAATGAAGTATTGATATCAATATTGCTACTGGTATCTCTATTAAATGAATTTTCTCTCAGTTTTACATATTATGTCCATTCAACATTACAGTAGAATTGAAAGCTCAACATTTAATAGGCTCTGAAATATATAACAGCTTTTAATTTAGGTGATTTTAAAACAATCTTTACATAAACTATAAATTGTATATGCATAAAATATACAGATTAGTATTGCCATATACTGGTTATAATCGTTATTTTATGTTTTAATTTTACATAAGTGTTTGTTTACCACAGTATATTTACCAGTATATTTTGTCCATCAAAATAACATTCAAATTGGATCAAAAGAGCTTTAAAGTGTTTAAAATGGTTTTGCAAAATGCTAGAAAGTCATTGAAAAGTGCTTGAATTTCTCTCTCAAAAGGTTGTACAAACCCTGAAATGAACACTGTAATAACATTCGACTTTGCTTAAGTTGGTGTGACTTCTAGTTGTTTGACCTACATCAGCGCTGTTAATAACAGAATTATGAGCAGAATTTGAATGATTCTCACTGATCTTTCAGCAACCTTAATTCATTCTGGGCGAAATCAAACACTTTTCACTGGATTTCGCAGCACTGTGCAGTAACAGTGTCGCGAAATCAACTTTGGTTCCCGAGGCTGTTCTGAGCTTGGACAAGCGTGTTTGCGTTGCGGTCCGAGCTGATAAACGGTCCGCGCTGCGCAGCTCAAACGTGGCGCGCTTTGGTTTCTCTTTCGCTTTGCTTGCCGTTTAATGTTTCTCATATGAAACAGAAATAGCAGCGCTTATGAGTTGAATAACGCGGTGGTCGCGCCATTGCGACCGCTCACAAAATTTAGTCGCACCGGCAGAAAAAATGCGACCATTTGGTCGCAGTCTGAAGCCCTACAAGCGCTTGTCAAATCTGCCGTCTATTGATGCTGCGATCTCCGGTAGATTGTTGTTGTTCTTGGCTCTCTAGCTTTTCTTTTTTGGCTGGCCCGCCGTCTAGTGGACAAACAAATTAGTGCAAAAACCATTCAAGCCACCTGCTGCTCCCTCGGGCCGGACGAAGATGATTGGCGGGCCGCCAATTGAATAGCCCTGTCCTAGTGTATCATATTTGATACAAATTAGCTTCTGAATGGCAGTACTAAATGAAAAAAG
Source organism: Garra rufa (assembly GCF_049309525.1). Taxonomy (NCBI): domain Eukaryota; kingdom Metazoa; phylum Chordata; class Actinopteri; order Cypriniformes; family Cyprinidae; genus Garra; species Garra rufa. The sequence goes on along the minus strand of NC_133383.1, from coordinate 7,051,089 downwards.
ATATAGTGATATTTAGGCAAAATATGAAAAATGTACATATCTTCATTCTGTTCAAAAGTTTTCACCCCCGGCTCTTAATGCATAATTTTTCCTTCTGGAGCATCAGTGAGTATTTGAACCTTCTGTAATAGTTGCATTGAGTCCCTCAGTTGTCCTCAGTGTGAAAAGATGCATCTCAAAGTCATCCAGTCATTGTTGGAAAGAGTTCAAATACACAAAAATGCCAAAACCAAAGAATTTGTGGGACCTGAAGAATTTTTCTGAAGAACAGTGGACAGTTTAACTGTTCAAGACAAACAAGGGACTCATGAACAACTATCACTAAACAAAAAAACACAACTGTGGATCATTCAACAGGGTCATTTTTATAAATTCAACTATTATTTTCTCTTGTGGACTATACTGCCCTCCAAAGGCAAAGTGCAGTAACTACGCCAACACTGAAACTGAGAAAAATGCCGTTAAAGTTTTTACGCCAGCTAGTCAAACATGTTGACACTCTTGTTTCTCTGAAACACTCTCGTTTCTCTGGGACAAAATTGAATCAGGAGACTTTGCCACAAGACAAAACAGTTGTCACAAAGTCCATTTTAAGCCTTAACTCAATTTTGACCAAATGCGTAGTTACTGGGCTTTGCCTTTGGAGGGCAGTATGTAAACACCTTTATGTGAAATATCCTATTCAGGTCAGTACTAAATAAACAATAACATGCATTTTGTACGATTCCTCGTATTTTGATAAAATAATTAACATTTTGAAGATTCTGGAAGGGGGGTGTAAACTTTTGACCAACTGTATGTATGACATGTACTCAATAAAAAAACAAATATGCAAATTTTGCATTTTGGCTTTCTATATTTGCCGTTTTGTGTTGTAACATTGTAAAGATGTGTACAGAAAAACGTCTGCAAAGGCAATTTCAAACGAGCAGCAAAAAGAAAGACATTTTATAATGATGCCTCAAATTAAGCTTTATTGCTTTCACCTTAAGGTAGTAATTTGCAGCCTCAAAGGAATAGTTCAAGCTAAAATAATGGTGTCTGACTTTATTTTCCTCACTTTTATGGGTTTCTGAACCTGTATGACTGACTTTCTCCTGCAAAGCATAATAGAAAAGATGATGAAAAAATAGAAAAAATGTCTCTCTTTTTATTTATTGTTCATGTAGTGAAAGTCAGTGGGATCTATTGTTGTTATTTATTAATTATAATGTTTACAATATTTGTAATTAGCTTTTATTTGTTTTTTTGCTTTTGTTTTTTTGTTATTTTTGTGCTTTTATTTTCATTGTTTTTCAATCATTTTCTTTATTTGATCATATTTCATTTTATTATAATTTTTATAATATAGCTTAAATTTACTTTTTAAAGGTTTTTAAAAGTTTTTGAGCAGTAAGGTTTTTAATGTTTTTTTTAAAAAGGAGTCTGTTCGGCTCACCACACACACCTACATTTATTTGATCCAAAATACAGCAAAAGCAGTAATATTGGGGAATATTTTTATGTTTACAATAACTGCTTTCTATTTGTATATATTTTAAAATGTATTTTTTCCTGTGATCAAAGCGATGATAAAGACATTTATAATGTTACAAAAGATTTGTATTTCAGCTGTTCTTCTGAACTTTCTATTCATCAAAGAAACCTAAAAAAATACTACTCAGCTGTTTTCAACACACACACACACACACACACACATATATATATATATATATATATATATATATATATGTGAATATTAGAATGATATATAATATTAGAATGATTTCTGAAGGATCATGTGAATGTAGTAATGATGAAAAAAATTCAGCTTTGCAAATTTGACAAATATTATTTTAAATATTAAAAATATTTCAACATTTTACTATTTTTGCTGTACTTTGGATCTAATAAATGCAGGCTTGGTGAGCAGAAGAGACTTTAAAAAACATAAAACCTTACTGTTCAAAAACTTTTGACTTTTATTTGTTCAGTTTTCTTTTTTGTTTTAGCTCAAGTTTAAGTCATTTTTGTGCTTTTGTTATTGCATTTTTATTATAATTTTTTTTATAATGTAGCTTTACTTAATTTTAATTTCAGTTTTAGATTCTCTAATTTTGCTTCAGTGTATTAATTTCAGTTAATGCTAAGACAAAATTTCAAATTTTTCATTCGTATAAGTTTCATCAAATATTTATACTTCATTTCAGTCTGCGAAATATTTTATTTCAGCTTTTGACTTGCTGACAGAGGAAAAATTGTCAGGGGTTGCTCTTTCATTGCTCAGGAGACTTAATTGAGTTCTCAATTATTTAATTTTAACCATAAACTTTGTTTCAGGTTGTTATTTTTTTCTATTTATTTAAGTAAGAGCATATAGTTATAAAATGAATATGTATGGCATAAATCAGATTGTTTGGTCATCCAGGGATTTGCTATTTGCTCTCACTTTATTTTTATTTTAATACAGAAAACCTTTTACCTTTTTACTTTCCACAGATGAAAGTGTCAGGATTGAAATTACATGACACGAGTAAATGATGACAGAAGTCTTATTTTTAGGTGACTATCCCTTTAAGGTACTAATATGCACCATGTATGGTAGATAAGCTATGTTTAAGGGTTCTGCCCCATTGACCAAACCAGCCGAATTGTGCGGTCAGATGAACTCGGGTCGGCACCAGACGCTCTACTGTGAAAACAGCCGAACTGCTCTTGATGCACTGTGAGTGTCTCCTCACCCTCTCTGTCTTCAGCTCTCTCTCTCTGTTTCTTGTCTCGCTGTCTTTCTTCCTCTCTGTTGTTTCAAAACAGTGTCATTTATCTTTGCAATTGGGTAATTCTCGGGCGAGTGTAATGCATTGTTTCAGTCAAGCCTCGCATTGAGGATGACAGAGTGCCGCTGTTTTGTTTAATAGTCACTTGAGTGAAGGGCTCTTTCAGAGTCTCGCAGCTTGTTCGGTCTTGATTCAGAGCCTCAAATCAAGTTGCTGACTGTATCTGCTCTGTTCGGCCACACGTCAAGCAAAGGAATCATGATAATCATGTCGTATGACCTGCTGTTGATGCATTTGATAGGTTTGGCCTTTGTGCTTGATGGCAGAGATAAAGTAGTAAGGGGTTGTACTTTTATTGGCCACTACATACTGTTAAGTTTCAGGAGTGACACAGCAGTTCCCTAAATTGCAGATGACTGACAGCATTGTAACCACAGCAGCGTTGTCTTGCGCGTTTGGTATCTGCTATTTTTAACCTAAGTTATATTACAGCGACCACAGACTCATTATGTTTGGTAATTTAAACTAAACCACCATTGACGGAGCTATCATGTTCTGTTTAAAAGGTTGCTTCGCAAGGGTTGCCATGTCCACTTATTATATGCGATCGTTGGGCTTGTTGTTTGGGCTCTGCTTACAAAGCAATCCATTTTACTGAAATAATAAAGTAGCTGGGTGCAGGTTGTGATATTTAGGTTGGATTTAAGTTGATTATGGGTTTGTATTTATTTGTTGGTTTTTAGAGCAAGATCTGGCAACACTAATTGAGTTCTCATTATTTCATTTAAAATCTGCTAAAATTCTTGTAAGAATAATAGTGCTATACAATTAATATGGATAGCATTTGAGTCCATATCAAGACTTAATTTGTTAAAACACACTAGAGGAGCTATCATGTTTTGTTTAGAAGGTTGCTTCGTAGAGCGCAGTCTTGAAAGGTTGCCATGCCCACGTATTATAAGCGATCTTTGGGGTTGTTGTTTGGGCTTGGCTTATAAAACGCTCCATTTTACGAATATAATAAAGTAGGCGGGTGCAGGTTGTGATATTTAAGTTGATTATGGGTTTGTTCTTATTTGTTGGTTTTTATGGCAAGATCTGGCAACACTAATTGAGTTCTCATTTATTTCATTTAAAATCTCCTAAAATTCTTGTAAGAATAATAGAGCTATACAATTAATATGGATAGCATTTGAGTTCATATCGAGACTCAACTTGTTAAAACACACTAGAGGAGCTATCATGTTTGTTTGGAAGGTTGCTTCGTAAAGCGTGGTCTTGAAGGGTTGCCATGTCCACTTATTATAAGCGATCTTTAGCTTGTAGTTTGGGCTCGGCTTATAAAGCGATCCATTTTACAGAGATAATAAAGTAGGCGGGTGCTGGTCATGATATTTAGGTTGTGATATTTAAGTTGATTATGGGTTTGTTCTTATTTGTTGGTTTTTATGGCAAGATCTGGCAACACTAATTGAGTTCTCATTTATTTCATTTAAAATCTGCTAACATTCTAGTAAGAATAATAGAGCTAAAAAATTATATGGATAGCATTTGAGTTCATATCAAGACTCACCTTGTTAAAACGTACTAGAGGAGCTATCATGTTTTGTTTAGAAGGTTGCTTCGCAGAGGGCAGTCTTGAAGGGTTGCATGCCCACGTATTATAAGCGATCTTTGGGGTTGTTTGGGCTTGGCTTGTAAAACTCTCCATTTTATGGATATAATAAAGTAGGTGGGTGCAGGTCATGATATTTAGGTTGGATTTAAATTGATTATGGGTTTGTATTTATTTGTTGGTTTTTATAGCAAGATCTGGCAACACTAATTGAGTTCTCATTTATTTCATTTAAAATCTCCTAAAATTCTTGTAAGAATAATAGTGCTATACAATTAATATGATAGCATTTGAGTTCACATTGAGACTCAACTTGTTAAACCATACTAGAGGAGCTATCATGTTTTGTTTGGAAGGTTGCTTCGCAGAGTGTGGTTTTGAAGGGTTGCCATGTCCACTTATTATATGCAATCTTTGGGCTTGTTTTTGGGCTCTGCTTATAAAGCGATCCATTTTACGGAGGTAATAAAGTAGGCGAGTGCAGGTCATGATATTTAGGTTGTATTTAAGTTGATTATGGTTTGTTCTTATTTGTTGGTTTTTATAGCAAGATTTGGCAACGCTAATTGAGTTTATTTATCTATTTAGTTTAAAATCTCCTAAAATTCTATTAAAAATAATAGAGCTATAAAATGAATATGGATAGAATTAGAGTTTATACCGAGACTCAAAATCTCAATTTGCTGTCTATTTAATTTCACTGCTCTCTAGGAGAAACAACTGGGGTCATTTGCTCTGAAAACAATTATATTGTAATATTGTATGTTTTAGATTGAGCTGTTGGATGTGTGAAATAGGTGATCATATGTTAAGGATTTGTTAGGATTTCAGTTTGAGTTGTTTCTGCAGCTTGGCTTTAAAAATTCTATAGGTTTTGAGCTCTGAAGTTACTCTGTGTTTTCATAGTTCAGCTCTTCTGTCTCAAAAGATCAAGAAAAATTTGATTCATTTGCTGTAACTACTTTAAAGAGAACACATTTGTGATTTTTCTTTCTTGCGGAATCGTTTTACTTTAGTGAACCAAACTGTGTTAGTCTAGGGGCTCTTCAACTGACCACATGTGAGCCAAATCAGCCATCAGTCATTTTTATTTCCCTCCGACTGATATTGATGAAACTGCTCTGAATAGTGCTGAGAGTTGGAGGTTAAGTCCATGGTTCAGACAGGGGCATAATTTTGATTGCATTCATTAGAGGTGTCATATTTGGTAAAGAGACACTGATGATGGAAACTAAACCTTCAAAGGAAAAATGACTGAAAAGTTAATGAACGTGCATGGCTTATTTCAGCATCAGATCAAGTTATAATGAATTGAAATTATCTGTTGAAATATCTGAGAATCACACTTGCTTTGTTGTTTGCAGGACAAATATAGAGAGTCATTTTTTCCCTATTTTCTGTTACTTTCAGATAGATCTTTAGAGCGCGTTTCTTCACTATGATATTCTTGTGAATAACCAATGACATGATGAACAAGTAACAATGATATTCACAATAACATAATACTGAATAATTAAGTAAATATAATTCCTTAATTTACCACTGGCTTGGACAACATTTTTATCCTGTGTCAGACACCGCAACTTCTCTGTGCAATTCACAACCGCACCACTAGATGCCGCTAAAATTTATACACTTCACCTTTAACATTACTTTAACTTTTAGGAAATATGTTTCCAACATGCTAATTCATGTTAGCCATGTGTTAAACATGTTGAAAACATAATTATTGTTAGCCATGTGTTAAAACATGTTACAGACATGCTAATTAATGTTAGCATAATGTTATGACATGCCAGGAACAAACTAATGCTCAAAACTTGTTAATATATGTTAGCATAATGTTAAAACATGCTAACAATGTTAAAGCATACAAGGAAATAGGAACATGCCAATTCATGTTAGAAACAAGCTAAATCATGTTAACTAATGTTAGCATAGAGTTATAGCATGTTAGGAGCATGCTCATTCGTATTAGGAATATGTTAGAAGCGTGTTAAAAAATGTTGGCGATGTGCTAAATCGTGCTAGGAACATGCTAATGCATGTTAACATGTTGAAAGATGTTAAATCTTCATAGCAAAATGTTAAAACATGTTAACAACTTACCAAAACATGTTTGCAAAATGTTAAAATATGTTAACAACTCATCAAAACATGTTCGCAAAATGTTAACAACTTATCAAAACATGTTCGCAAAATGTTAAAATATGTTAACAACTTATCAAAACATGTTCGCAAAATGTTAAAATATGTTAACAACTTATCAAAACATGTTCGCAAAATGTTAAAATGTTAACAACTTATCAAAACATGTTCGCAAAATGTTAAAATGTTAACAACTTATCAAAACATGTTCGCAAAATGTTAAAATATGTTAACAACTTATCAAAACATGTTCGCAAAATGTTAAAATATGTTAACAACTTATCAAAACATGTTCGCAAAATGTTAAAATGTTAACAACTTATCAAAACATGTTCGCAAAATGTTAAAATGTTAACAACTTATCAAAACATGTTCGCAAAATGTTAAAATGTTAACAACTTATCAAAACATGTTCGCAAAATGTTAAAATGTTAACAACTTATCAAAACATGTTCGCAAAATGTAAAATATGTTAACAACTTATCAAAACATGTTCGCAAAATGTTAAAATATGTTAACAACTTATCAAAACATGTTCGCAAAATGTTAAAATATGTTAACAACTTATCAAAACATGTTCGCAAAATGTTAAAATATGTTAACAACTTATCAAAACATGTTCGCAAAATGTTAAAATGTTAACAACTTATCAAAACATGTTCGCAAAATGTTAAAATATGTTAACAACTTATCAAAACATGTTCGCAAAATGTTAAAATATGTTAACAACTTATCAAAACATGTTCGCAAAATGTTAAAATATGTTAACAACTTATCAAAACATGTTCGCAAAATGTTAAAATATGTTAACAACTTATCAAAACATGTTCGCAACATGTTAAAATGTTAACTTATCAAAACATGTTCGCAAAATGTTAAAATGTTAACAACTTATCAAAACATGTTCGCAAAATGTTAAAATATGTTAACAACTTACCAAAACATGTTCGAAAAATGTTAAAATGTTAACAGCTTACCAAAACATGTTCGAAAAATCGGCATAGCAAAATTTAAAACATGTAAACGTCTTACCAAAACATGTTAGCATGTTGTTAACGGATGCTAGCAATGTAATAAATCACATTAGAAACATGTTAGCATGCTAAAAGTTATCAATGTGCTAAATCATGCTAGAAACATGCTATAACTTGTCAAATCGGCATAGCAAAAATTAAAATATGTAAACGTCTTACCAAAACATGTTAGCAATGTGTTAACGGATGATAGCAATGTAATAAATCACATTAGAAACCTGTTAGCATGCTAAAAGAAGTTATCAATGTGCTAAATCATGTTAGAAACATGCTATAACTTGTCAAATCGGCATAGCAAAAATTAAAATATGTAAACGTCATACCAAAACATGTTAGCAATGTGTTAACGGATGCTAGCAATATGATAAATCACATTAGAAACATGTTACAAACATGTTAGCATGCTAAAAGGTGTTATCGATCTTCTCTGAGGAAAAACTTTCAAACTTTAAGCTTTTCAAAGTAATTTTAAACTTTGTCAAGCCAACATCAGTCAGTTTTTTTTTAAGGAAGGCAAGGTTAGATTTTTAGATGTATTTTAATGTAAACAAACACATTATTGTGAGTATTTAGTTTTTAATGTTGTCCTGATCTAGTAATGTTTGTCCACCCTCAATTTGGCTCCCTAAACAAGGTAGTTGAAGAGTCCTAGTGTGGAAAAACTAGAACAGCTTTGTATGCTCCAGTTTTACCACACACACACACACACACACACACACACACACACACACACACACACACACACACTCACTCTCAGTAAATCAGCAGCACACGCCTACTCAGGCTGACTCACGCCGTCCACCTCCCTCTCCTCACACACCGGTACATTTCCTCCAGCCTATCTCGCCACACAACTGCCAAAAAACACACTCCAGTCCGCTGCAGCGCCGCAGCCTTTCCAGGGCCGCCTGCCAGTCTTACCTCTCTTCTTTCTCGTCTCAGGCTCAGTCTTTCTCTTCCACCTTTTCTCTGTCTCTCCTGATGCTCGCTCTCGCCGTGGGTGGTGAGATCGTCTCACCCTCGAGAGCAGCTTTTAAGTTTGTAGTGTTAGCTAGAGCTTCCTGTGTCAGTAAGGCAGGGTTTCGGTACGCAGGAAAAGCATCAAGTGTGCTGTACACTTCTGTGGACCGAACAGAGTTTATAGCATCAAGAGGGAGCCTTTATTTCATTCATTAGTGTGGCTCTCTTTACCTGTCAAGGGCCTCTGGTTTGGGTGATGGTGGTTATCTTTATCAAGTACCAAGTTACTTTTAGTCTTATTTCTGAATGTGCTTGAATGCTAACCCTTCGGTTTTCTTTGCAGATAAGATAAATCCAAAGGTGAATCTCATGAAATATGTCTACGTCATATTTTAGTCTCAAATCAAAGGAAGAATTTATTAGTCCGACACTTAAAATTTGTGGATAAAATATGCTTTATTGTCATGAAAATGTTGTCATGAAATTAAATATTTTCTTTGAATTAAAAAATATTCAACAATTTTGCCCTCTTGATTACAACACTTAAAATTTGTAGATAAAAATATGCTTTATTATCATGAAAATAATGTCATAAGATAAAAAAAATTTCTTTTTATTTAAAATATTCAAATAAGTTTTGACCCCTTGATTACAGCACTTAAACTTTGGAGATAAAATATGCTTTATAATCATGAAAATAATGTCATAAAATTTTAAGTTTTTTTTTCTTACATTTTAAAATATAAAAAAATGTTGCCCCCTTGGTTACGGCGCTTAAAATTTGGGGATAAAATATACGTAATTATCATGAAAATACTGTCATAAAATAAAGAAATTCCTTCAGATTCAAAGATTTTGTCCCCTTGATTACGACACTTAAAAGTTGAGGATAAAAATATGCTTTATTATCATGAAAATAAAGTCATTCAATTAATAATTTTCTTAAAATTTACAATATTCCAAAATGTTGGCTCCTTGATTATGGCACTTAAAATTTGGGGATAAATAATGCTTTATTGTCATGAAAATAATGTCATAAAATAATTTTAAAAAATCTTAAAATTTAAAATATTTAAAAATGTTTGGTGCCTTGATCATGACACTTAAAATTTGGCCATAAAATATGCTTTATTGTCATTAAAATAATTTCATAAAATTACAAATTTAAAATATTCAACAAATTTGGCCACTTGATTACAACACTTAAATTAAAGCAAATAAATGCTTTATTATCATGAAAATAATGTCATAAAAAAAGTTTGTAGTTGAAAAGTTTGGCCCCTTAAATGTAAAATATTTAGCAATTTTGACCCCTTGATTATTATTATTATTATTATCATGAAAATAATGTCATAAAATCAACAATTTTCATAAAATTAAGAAACTATTCAACAATTTTGGCTTCTTGATTACGACTCTTAATTTTATAATAAAATATGCTTCATTATCATGAAAACATTGTCATAAAATTAAAAAGTTTCTGAATGTAAAATGTTCAACAATTTTGGCCTCTTGATTATAACTTAAAATTTAGGGATAAAATTTGCTTTATTATCATAAAAATTGTCATAAAATTAAAAAACGTATTAAACATTTAAAAAAGGAAAATAAACCAATAAAACAAATTAATTGTTTTTTTAAAGTTAAAGTTGACAATTTAAAGTTGACAAAAGGGGTTAAATTTGGGCCATAATATCTACTTTAATCTTGAAACTAGTGTCTCAAAATTAAAAAAAAAAATACTTTTTTCTTTTGATTTGGTTCAATTTAAACTGAAATGATGTAGGGAGATTTATCCCATATATTAAAAACTCCCAATATATAAGACAATTTGTGAGGAAAATGTTGTCTCAAAAATCTTATAATCAAAATAAAATCTTAAAATGAATTTATTTTCTTTATGTCAAATATTATGTATTTATTTAATAAAATTATGAATAGATTCTTTTTTTGTCTTTTGATCTGGGTGCAATCTTAAAATGTACTTTATTTTCCTTATGCAAAATAGTACTTATTTATTAATTTACATAAAAATAAAAATCAGTAAGTTCTATTTTTTTTCTTTTGATTTCTTCATTAAATTTGACGCGCACAATACAGGGAGATTCGTCCTGTACAACTTTTTACCACAAATTGACATAAATTGAAATAAAAATAATATCATTATAAATATTTACTTTTTTTCTTTTGATTTGGGGGTGAAATTTGACGTGGAGATGATGTGGAGAGATTCATTCTGTAGATAAAACTCTTCACCATACTTTTATGAAAATTTACAAGACAGTTTTTTGGAAGGGCGAGTCACTTAAAAATATTTTATGATGCTTGGCATCAGCCTTAGACATTAATTCAGAAGAAAGATGTACTGTTATATTATTAGAAGTAGCTCCCTGTAATCGCTCCTGCATTTCCTGCCTGTGCCTGTGCACGAGAGAATGGCATTGCTCAGACTAACATGACGCCTCCTGGTGTTTGCATGCAGTCACTGCATCCAGCAGATCCTGGAGGCGGTGCTTCATTGCCATCAAATGGGTGTGGTGCACCGAGATCTAAAGGTGAGTTACAGGTGTTTTGTTCATCTGTGCGTGAGTTATGCATGCTTTTGTTTACAAATATGACACGTGTGCTATGCAAATTGTAATGAGATTCGAATGACGAGATGATTAATATTCAGCAGGGGGAGTGGCTTAAAGAGACAGGCCACACAAAAATTAAAATTCTGTCATTTACTCATCCTCGTCGTTCAAAACCTGTATGGATGGAAAAGAGATATTTTGAAGAATGTGGGTTTCTGGTACCCATTGACATCAATGAAGTCAATGAGGACCATCAAAATATCTTCTTTTCTTAAGAAATTCATACAGGTTGAACAACCTGAGAGTGAGTAAACAATGTCAGAATTGTCATTTTTGCTGTCCCTGTAAAACTCCCAATGTGATTTGGCATGACGTTTTGCCTGCATGGAGGTCTATGTCTGGCATATAACTTTACATTTTCAAATGTAATGTTTTATTCATGATTTAAGTCAATTTTTATGTGATTTGTTTGAATAATTCACACACAGGTTGATTCTGAACTTGAATGAAATCACTTTCACCAATATAAGTAGAAAAACTAAATAGGGTCAGTTTTGATTTCATGTTGCTTCTTTATCCAATCCTACTTCAGGCTACAATCCCTTTTTTTATATTTTAAAGTCTCACGTTATACAAACCTCAGTCAGGATGCATTTCCAGCTTCGTTTTCCCCGGATGCAGCTCAGGGTCATTGAGCATTTCACACCCGTCCTACGAATTCTCAATCAGAACGCTTTTCTAATCATGAGCCTGAAACGTTGAGATGCCATCTGAGCTCCACGAATAGCTCCAGCAGATGGCAACGGCGGCTGAGCGTCAGAACACAGAGACCGCTCGTCTCTTTATCAGAGCGGCATCTGTAGCGCGATGAGGACGGAAGGAAGAAAGGGATCAGAGATTGAGACTGAATAAGTTTCCCATGTTTCTTTGCTCCTCAGGACCCAATTTCCCACCTGGCTCAACTTCCACCAGAGCAGAGGGAACATAACCTACTTAATAACAGCAAGCACATCTCACTCTCACTCTCACACTGAATGTTATGTGGAGGTGTGAATGTGCTTGTTAAGTGGGATGATGTATTATTAACCCATATGTCTGAATGAGTGATAGTAGGTTACAGGAGGAAATGAAATTAAAATTGACTCTTGAGATCTCTTAAGTTCAGCAAAGCTGCATTTATTTAAAGGGGTCCTATTATGCGCTTTTTAACAAAGTCTTTAGTTTTGGGGGTGCACCAGAACATGCTCTCATGCTTGGTAGTTACAAAAACGCATTATTTTTCACATCATTTACATGATTACAATAGCTTTCTCCTCAGGCTGGCACAAATGGCTTGATTAGTTCCGGGTTTGATGAAGGTCCACCTTCCGAAAAACAAAATGTGTTGTGATTGGTTAGCAGTCCCGCTGCGTTTCAATTGGCAAACAGCTTTAAAGCCCCCCGTCTTTGCCGTTCTAAAGCTTGGGAGTGGCAGGCAAATTTTTAATATAACTCCGATTGCATTCGTCTGAAAGCAGAAAGTCATATACACCTAGGATGCATGGAGGTTGAGTAAATAATATGCTACAATAGCGTTGGTCCTATAATCAGCCTGCAAGATCGCTGATACATAATATTATCATTATTGTGCGAATTTATTTAATTATTTACATGTCCGAATCAAGCTCTAGCATAAGGCTGGTGAAGCTTTCTACACTGTATGATAGTGTTGGGCGATATGCTCAATTTTCATATCGTCCTATCGTCAGCCTGTGAGATCGCCGATACACGATACTATCGTGCTAGTTTATTTAATAATATGTAAATGTGTCAATATGTATAAATTCCTTATTCGATTAAGGGTAGTTCATGTGACTGACACAGTTGTGCGTGCACAGAGCGCTGACGGTTACGTTAGTTCTGTCGGAGAGGTTCAAGTTTACTTTCAGTTTCATTCTCTGCTATCTTCAGTGAGTGGTAAAGGTGCGTGCTTGAATGTAAATGAATGTATATACCCCGTCATATTGCGATAATGTTACCGCTGTATGTCTGATCTTTGTCATCAGTTCATGCTGTAGTTCAGTTCAAATAGAATGATGAGAAACGGTGCCTGTGTTATTCACGTGCGTATGTTTAGCGCCATTTTATCGCATCGTAATTCTGGTTAGCGCATATAGATGTTACAGAGGTGAATGTTTATGTTTCCTATATACAGAATTCTGATATATATATATATATATATATATATATATTCAGCCTAAACCACATTTTACTACCTCTGTTATCCTAATGACTGTCTACACTTAAAATATGTATGATGAATAAATCTCTTACCCATTTTCACTGCACACATCTGCGGCGCGACGCAGCCACTCAATGCTTGTGTTTATACGACGGAAAGTTTCTGAGGCATCCTAGAACAGACTCTCTGCGCTGCATCGCTAAAGTTTGGTGCCTTTTTGAAATATAAATACCTTATATTTCTCAAAAAATCATCATCTTTTGATCAACATGAAATCAAAATCAACCCCAGTGTCTGTCTTGATGTCTTTGGCTAAATGTTGTCGGTGTTCTGTGTAAATGTCTGTGGCGGTAAATTGTGTTGTGCGAATGCCGTTTCATGTTGACATGAAAGAGAATAGAGAAGCTAATTTCCTAGAAATCTTTATCAAACAGCAGCAGGATCACTGAGAGCCTGTCCTGTCAGTCAAATCGACTGTGTTAAGCTAAAGATAATCTAGTCCGGTCTCAGAGGAAGGTGTTGTAAGGAATGCTGGGATAGAATGACAGTAAAGAACAAGGTTAAAGACTCTGTTTAGGATGAATAATGCTACTCCGCATAACGTTACAGCGTCCTATATTAATTAACTTAAGGAAACTACTAATCAAAGGTTTTTAAACAGTAGGATTTTTAATGTTTTTTTAAAGATGTATCTTCGTCTCACTGAGCCTGCATGTATTTTTCATCCAAAGTACAGCAAAAACAGTACAATAAATGTTTTCTGTTTGAATATATTTGAAAATGTAATTTATTCCTTTTATTTCAAAGCTGGATTTTTAGCATCATTATTTTTTAGCATGATCCTTCAGAAATCATTCTAATATTCGGATTTTCTTTTTTCAGATTTCTTTGATGAATAAAAAGTTCAGAACAACAGCATTTATCTGAAATAGAAATCTCCGCCTCCAAAACAAAAAACTGACTCCAAGCTTTTGAATGGTATAGTATATAAAGTTGCAAAAGCTTTTTATTTCAGATAAATGTTGATCTTTTGATCTTCCTATTCATCAAAAAATCCTGAAAAAATACACAAATGTTTTAAATATTGATATTAGTTATAATAATAAAAAAATATTGTACAGCTAATCAGCATATTAGTAATGATGCTTTAAATGTAGCTTTGATCACAGAAATAAAATACATTTTAAAATATTTTCAAATCAAAACCAGTTATTTTAATATTAATATTATTATTATTTTAATAATTCTGCTTTTACTGTATTTCTAGTGAGCAGTAAAGTAAACTTTTGACTGGTTGTGTAGATAATGTAGACTAACATTACCTAGAGCTAACATAACAAATGTTTGCACACACAAGTGTGTAAAATCATTGGTTCTCAGCCTTTTTGACTCCAAGCTTTCTAAAATAGTATCCAAAAGCCTCGTTTATAGGGAAGAACTTTCAAAGCTGCTTGTTTTAAACATTTTATTTTTGCTTTTATATTTATTTTATTCAATTTGTGAAGTACTTAAAAAGAAGAGGCTTGGTCGACCAATTTTATTAAAAAAAATTCCACAGTAAGTGACGATGTCACACAGTCCGTGATGGAAAGATCATTAACAGCTGGTCAGTGTTGTAATATAGTATATCGGGCAGAACATCCAAACCCTTACTTATCATTCATCGACCTTAAATATGGGTTTTCATCTTAAATATGTATGTAGTAGCAACTTTACATGGCTGCTCAATATAATTTTAACCTAAAACAAAATGTGCACTATTGAAGTGTCTATGCCCACTGCATGACAGATGGAGACGCCAGTGGGATCACTTGCTCATTTTTGCTCATACAGAAAAAAGTAATACATCTTTCGAATCTGTAAAGACTCATTTATTTGTGTGCACTCTGTACAACAATGAAACTTTGTGCTTTTGTAAAATAATGAAAGCAAACAGGATGCGCTTTCTGCCATCTCGGTCTCTGTGAACTTGAGCGTGAAACTTCAAAACTGTGTATACTTGCCTTACAGACATGAAAATATATCTATAGAGAGTGAAATGTCTACTTTCAAATGAACCAATTCAAACGGAAAACAAATATTCTCCGATTATGTAATCCATATGAAACATGCATAAAGGTGCATGACTCCTGCATGACTCCAGTGTCGCCGACTTAATCTCTTAAACCATAAACGAAGAAAGCGCTAGTTTATCAATAAATTATTAAAACGTTAATGCAGTCTCTTTGCTGTTTTTCCCAGACACATTCATAATTATTATATCTGCCGATGCACTGTGGCAAGTTTTTTATGTGTTAGATTGAGCGGTTATTAGGCTATGTAGGCTAGTTATTATTATTTATATGGTTTATTAATAAATGTGTGACTAATAGTCGACCAATGCTTAAAATGTACGAATACTGGACAACCAGAAAAATCTTTAAAATGATAAAAATGTCAAAGCACATAACACCATGATCACATGTAACCAAAATTAAAATGGGAGGGAAAAAAAAAAAAAAAAAAAAAAAAAAAATATATATATATATATATATATATACACACAATTAAATTAAAATAAACAAATAAAAAATTTTAATAAAAAGTAATAACACTGGTCCCAGCAACCTGGTTGAGAAACAATGGCTTAGACCTGGGTTTCTCAACTCTGGCACTCAAAGTCCAATTTCCTGCAGAGTTTAGCTTCAACCCTAATCAAACACAGCTGAACAAGCTAATCAAGGTCTTCAGGATTACTAGAAAGTTACAGGCAGGGGAGTTTGATCAAGGTTGGAGCTAAACTCTGCAGGAAAGTGGACCTCGAGGGCCAGAGTTGAAAACCCCTGGCTTAGACCATTTGGATGATTAAAAGTCATAGATATTAACCTCACGTATGATCTTAAATGGAAAGCAGTAGTACGTGACAAGAAATTTGCCAATTAAACATGATTCTGAAATGAAATCAAACTGACAGTGTGCCTCTAGCGAACTCTACAGGTGACCGAACACGGCACTGCCCAGCACAGCAAATATTTTGGGAGCTGATTCTGTCTGTATTCTGTATCTGTTGCGCAGCTGTGGTTGTATGTTATGTGTTAAGCGTTAAAAGGTGACATGTATCAGATTGTGGTTCAGCAGTAATATGAGTGCGCCCCTGATCTCCCCCTCAGCCGGAGAACCTGCTCTTGGCCAGTAAATGCAAGAACGCCGCCGTCAAGTTGGCTGATTTTGGCCTGGCCATTGAAGTGCAAGGGGACCAGCAGGCCTGGTTTGGTATGTGGATGGTTTGAAATGTCTTGAAGGAAAAGTTTTGGATTATTTGTTTAATTTTGCTACTTCCAAATGTTTTTTTCCAACATACAAACATCATAAATTACATTTTTAGATGTTTATTTTTGCTTTCGCATATAGGGTTCGCTGGAACGCCAGGTTACCTTTCCCCAGAGGTGCTACGAAAGGAGGCTTATGGGAAACCTGTGGACATTTGGGCATGTGGTGAGTCACAAGCTCCCTTCCGATTGAGTTCTTCGCATCTATTTCTATCTTCTTTCTCTCTGGCTCGCTCTCTCGACGCCCCGCACATATTCAGACACATCAGCTCTCAGATGTGGAGAGCTCTTCTCCGGCAGGTGTTGTCAAGAGGCTGTTGCCAAGCGCCGCTTTCACCGTCATGTTTCACGGCCACTTTCTCTAGAGTATTGCTGGTTGAGCGGTTTAATTACTTTGCGGATCAGTAGGTGGGATGGTGGTTTTCATCTGGGGTTGGGAATTCTGATTCATTTTAGCTGAGTGGTTAGTTAGGAGAGTTTGTATATCAGTGAACCAGTTTACAGATATATGCGAGTCATTTTCAAAATGCAACGCTCAGAATTGTTCCCCAATTTAACGTTTGTCGTCATAACATTCATTTTTATGTAATTAAATCTGTTTATCACCAGGCCTCTGGCACTTTTAGTCTCCAAACAAATTTCTGCCTTAGCCAGATGATTCACAAATACTGAGTTGTTACACAAAACAGGTTCAAAAGAATGATTCATTAATTTCTAGTTTGTAAATTATTGGTTCTTTTGAAGCAGTTCATTCTTTCTTAGTATAATCAAAATTTTAATACATTAATGGTATTTATATTTTATTTCATTTTTTTTTTAGTGCTGGGCAACGATTAATCATGAAAGTTTTTGTTTATATAATATATGTGTGTGTGTACTGTGTATATTTATTATGTGTGTGTGTGTTAGAGCTGCACGATTCTGAATAAAATGAGAATCACGATTTTTTTGCTCAGAATAAAGATCACGATTCTCTCACGATTCTGGAGAACTTTTTTATTTTAAAGATTTACCCCTGAAAAATTAGGTTATCCAACAGCAGTAAAATAGCAGTGAAATAAGACTAAATAAACTTTGCTTTAAATTTAAAGAAATGTAATGAAAAATAACGTAATAATGTAAACAAAAAAAAATCACCATTAAACATTAAAAAATAAACATACAAAGGTATTATGTCAGAGTAAAGCGATTTTAAAAATTCTTAGCTAGAAACACTAGCCTATCAACATTTTATGGCTGTCACCGTCCACTCTGTGGGATGCCCAAGTTTACTTTACCATTTTACAAATAAATCCTAATCTAATCATGACAAACTATATATCGTTGGAAAGGTCTAAGGCTCCTAAATAGATATTTGACCTTTTTTGTGTTACAAATTATGTAGGAAAATAATTTATGACAAGAGTTTCATACATTAATTTATGACAAGAGTGCACCTCAAAAATCTACTTCATAACAGGAGTTCTGACCTTTTTCACAAACAGACTTTCTTGTTGCTTTTTTCCCTATTACACATTAGAAATGATACATCAGATGAAAGCTTAAAATTTCAAAATTCATCCTTTGGAATGCCATATTTTAAAATCAAACATGAAAAAAGGACATCAAAATCATATTACCAAATGTTCTTGTCCATGAATTGTAAAGATTTAAGATTCAATTTTTCATTGTCACATCTCTGTTAAAAATGGGAGTAACAGTTGAGGGGTTAATGGATCGTCATGCTCATATATGGTTCCATTGCTCTGCTGATCCATAAATCTGGCACGATCAAAGTACTACTCTTTTAATATTCAAATTGCTAATAAAGACTGAATTTTCCAAGCATGATACAGAGCAATCTACACAACTTATTATAGCCCACAAACTAATAACAGCCTTGATATTTTATGTAGCTTTATTTGCGCGCATTGGGGAGTCGCTCTCTTAATGCAATTAGCTTTTGAATGCGCGTGCGGGTTTTTACATTCGGTTTCATTTTAACGATCCCGCGAAACTCTCGGCGGCGCTGAGCGTGCATTCTACAATACAAGACATTACTTTAACAAAACTAATTGAAAGTGGGTGGACACCAACGGGATTTTGAAATTCGTGTCCCCAGTGGAAATTACGCCGCTGCTTGAGTGGATCTCTGCAGCTGAGTTATCATCTGATGTGAATGAATGTCGCGTTGTACAGTATATTGAGACAG
>NC_133383.1:7012216-7031780 GCF_049309525.1 Garra rufa | reverse complement strand
ATGCCGATTCCATAAATGTGACTATTATGAGTCAAAGTTATAGCGCCACCAACTGGCAGCAGGAAGTGTGTCATTTTCAAAATGCTTTGAAATCAGCCACTTAATTTTACTCGATTTTCTTTAAACTTCATCAAAATCATGTCAAAACACGGCCGATAAGAATATGTAAAGGGGTCGATGATAAATCGAATGCTGTTGCCATGGCAACATGTCAAACTTTAAAATTAGATTCCTGTCTTTTCGAGGCAGTTAACATGCTTAGAATTTCATGAAACTCAACACACACATCAATATTTATGATAGTTAGACACTGGCAAAAGGTCATAAATGGGCGTGGAGCAGGCACTCTATAGCGCCATCTTTTGACAAAAGTTGGGGGGTTAGTTTTTCCTACAGTCACCAAACTCTGTACATATATTGTTCTCATCAATCTGGACAACTTTCTAAATTAAACTCATTAGCTAAGACCAACAGGAAGCCGGCTATTTTGATTTGAATGTGGATTTTTTGAAAAATCAGGCTGTAAACAAATTTACACTCCTTCTAAGAAAAAAAAGCTTTTCACACCAAACTTTTTTAACATGAAGAGAAGATTCTGAAGATGTTAAATTGCGAGCGGATTTGGGATATCTTGAACGGTGTTGACGTGGTGATTTTTTAAAGATGTGGTAAAAAACATAACCCTAATTTTTTATATCTTTAAAGTGCAGCATCCAAACTCTTTAAAACTTTTTTCACACAAAGATCTAATCATCATGAGCAAGTGCTGGAAATATCATAACTAATCACGC
Source organism: Garra rufa (assembly GCF_049309525.1). Classification (NCBI taxonomy): domain Eukaryota; kingdom Metazoa; phylum Chordata; class Actinopteri; order Cypriniformes; family Cyprinidae; genus Garra; species Garra rufa. The sequence continues at coordinate 7,030,989 of NC_133383.1, read as the reverse complement.
TTCTATGAATTAAAGAAAATTAAAATAAGAACTCAGTAACCTGCTGTCACTGGGCTGACTTTCTGTGTTGACACTAAGAGTGACTGAAGGGGGAGGGGTGAAAGGTAGAGAGACCAGTGGAACATGCTGTTTTGCTTCAGACCATCTTTGAGGAAGATGCTCATTGCACATTACACATTGCTGTAGTTTAATCTAGATAAATATGTCTGAACTTTGAGAGTCTGATCTTTAAGAAAATATAAAGGGTCACAAACTCTTTCAATCTTTGTATATTGCAGTTGTTTATTTATTTTTTACTGAACTATACCATGAACTTGTCCTATTCAGTCACATAGCAAAAGATTAAGAAAAATAAAACTTTTTAGCATGAGCGATTTATCTTCATTGATAGACATTTATTTTCATAATTTAAATTTTAGATTGAATAAAAAAACACTAACAATTTCAAGACAAACTTTGACAACAAAACAAACTTTGCTGTTATCTGTTCAAAACATCTGAAAATTGTACCATTTTAAGATGAGTTATATTTATATATCGCCCCATTACAATACCCAACTTGATTTTTAAAGATATTTTTAAAGAATGAAGGGTTTATTGAGCACTTTATTGTGTATTGCTGTACACCCACATGAACTGTGTTCATGTTCATGTTAATTCACAGTACATACACTATGTTAAAAGATACTAATTTACCTTTAAACTATATATGAGTACTTTTTTAGGTTAATATTAATTAACATTAATAAATGCTATTTAATTATTGTTCATGTTAACTAATATAGTTAATGTTAACAAATGAAACTGGATGGTAAAATTGTATATTTAGTGTGTATGTGTCTGTGTGTTGATTTTTAAAATTTTACCCTTTCAATTCAAACTTTAAATCCAAACTGGCTGAGGGTTAATGTGAATGCATGTGCCAACTGGGCACCGTTTTCCTAATTGATTCTTAGTTATGTAGCGCTTAAAAGTGATGTCTTATAACAGGTGTCACCTGCAAAGCAATATCCACACACAAATTGAACAGATAGGTAACAATGACATTTAAGCAGAAGTGGTGGACGTAAAGCAAGCAATAATAACATTTTGTTATCATCATTAATTACTTGTTCTTATCGTCATCCTCAGAATATTGGGAAAATGTTCCCTATATTGTGAACGGCTTTGGGATATCTTGAACGGTGTTGATGTGGTGATTTATGAAAGTAACAATAAAAAAGATGAAGAGTTTTTTCATATATCTTTGAATTGCATTATTCTAACTCATCAAAACTTTTTACATATAAAGAACAAGAAATTCTTAGGAAATACGTGTAGTTTCAAAATGTTATCATGCTCAGAGGCCCCAAAAACATTAAAAGTGTCAAATAAATTTGTCAGATTAAAGCTCTAATACCAGGGATGAACACTAGAGGTCCTCATAACATAAGGAATCGTTTGACCTCTAATGCTATTTAGCTCATTCTCAGTGTATAAGAATGAAAATAATCCATAGAATCAGTTGATTTGTACTGTATTGTCAGTGTACTTATACATAATTATTTTGTATAGGTGCTTAAAGAGCATTAAAATCTTTTTTTTTATCTTTTAAGGAAAAGTTATATGATTTAAATACATATATACACTCTCACTGATAGAACAAAAAATCTTATAAGTATGACACTTTACTGCTCAGTTCACTTAATTAGAATGAGAAACAAATACAAAAAGACCAAAAAAATCAACTAAGTAAATATGTATTTATTTTTAATGTATTTGTTTATAATTATTTCACAGATTCTTATAGATTATTAAAATAAAATTTAAAAATGATTGTAGACCATAAAACATGGTAACTATTTAAAATAAGGTCTCTTTTGTTAACAATGGTTAATGAACTAACAAACACGAACAAACATCGAACAATATATTTGTACTCGATTTTCTTCATACTTCATCAGAATAATGAAAAAAAAAAAAAAACGTCTGTCTGTAAAGGCGTCCCTGATGCATCAAATGCTGTTGCCATGGCAAATAAATAAAAATAAAAAAATAGATTCAAATATTTGTTTCCTGTGTTTTTGAGGCAGATAGCGTGCTTAGAATTTCATTTTCATTTTTACATTTCAATGATTTATTATATATTTAAAGTGCAGCATCCTAACTCTTTGAAACTTTTTTCATACAAATAACTATCCATTCTGATCAAACACAGATCATTTCATAATTATATAAAACTCTACGAATGAAAGAAAATAAAAAAAACATATCTGATCTCACTCTTCTCTGTGTGTGTTTGTGTGGTAAGTGGCTGAGTGTAAGGAGGTGGGATGGGTGGTAAGAGAAAGAGTCAGACAGGAGGAGAGACAGTTAGGGTTAGTCCAGAGGGTTACTGTGAATGCATGTGCCAACTGGGCACCGTTTTCCTGATGCTATCGGGATGGCGACTGCACAGACGGCGAGGGCCCGATCATCGCTGCTCGCAGCTTTAATTATTATTATTATTTTCAGGTTACACATTGATTATTTATAACTTAAACCCCTTTCTCTACTCCGTCCGTTGGTCGTGCGTATCCGCCATGTTTGTAGTTTATACTTTTTATGCGTGTTTGTAGTTCTAATCGAATCCTTGTTCACCGCGTAATGTGTTGTGGGCAATATAATAGCAGTTTGAGTGCGCATTGATCCGTATATCGTATTCTTAAGTTAAGTAGTAGACCATCTGGAAATCTTTGGAATACTTTAAACATACTACGATTTGGGACATACTAATTCTATTTGCGAATACTATTTAAGACGGATAGTTTGCGAATTGGGACTTGATTGGGCCGCAGCAGGAGACTCCGCCCACAACCGGCTGAGCCTGCTGCTGCCGTGTGACTGCTGTGACGTATGGTTCTGCTGTTCTGCAATCAGTCATTGTTGGCCCATCCACTCATATTATTTGGCTGGCAGACTGCACCGGTTTTCGTTAAAAATCTTCGTTTGTGTTCTGCTGAGGAAACAAAGTCACCTACATCTTGGATGCCCTGGGGGTAAGCAGATACACATCAAATTTTCATTTTTGGGTGAACTATCACTTTAAGACTTGAATAATGCCACTGAATATATAATACTTATAATACCCTGGAATAAATTACATTGTAAAATATATTCAAATAGAAAACAGTTATTTTAAATTGTAATATTATTTCACAAAATTACTGTTTTTACGATATTTTTAATCAAGTAAATGCAGCTTTGAGAGCAGAAGAGACTTGTTTCCGATAAAAGCACCAGAAAAATGCATATAAAATAATCAAATCACTCACTTCTAATTAAGTTTAAAAAAATTTAAAAAAAAAATGCATGTTTGCATTGGCAGTTTTTAATGAAAATTTGTTGCAAATTACAATCAGTTTGAATATCCCACAAATCCATTTCTCATTTTCTCTCCCCTGCTGGAAGAAAACAGGTCATATCAGTTTAAGGTGGTCAAGCTGGGGTTTTCAAATGTGGTCACTGACATGTTGCCAGTTTAAAGCGGTTACCAATTCTAACCAGCTTGACCATAATCGTGTACCTGATCAAAACCAGACCCCACCAAACATAGACGAGCAGATGTAATTTAATGTCAAGCTTAGACCAACATAGATTCTCTGATTTGCAGAAGATCTATTTTTTTTAAGCTGAACTTTCATTGTTTCTGGTCTCATTTGCATGTTAATAGAAGTGAATAAAGCACAAAGTGTAGTGTGACAGCGGATTTAGACCATCTGACGCACAGTTCGTTTTGTTGTAATGTGATGTTTATGTGCAGGTGAATCTAAAATCAATGCTTCCTGAACATAAATAGCGCAGCAGACGGACAATTGGATTTAAAGTGCCGATATCAGCAGCTGGTTTTAGCTGGATTTTCCAACAGGGTCCCTTTACTGTTTCTCTTCTATATCTTTTTATTTCTATTTGCGCTCACTTTCTCTTTCCTCTACGTCTCCGCTTGCTCCATCCATCCATCCTTCAGTGTTCTGCCTCTTTCTTCCTCCCTTGGGTTTCTTTGTGTGTCAGATCTCTTAATTGTAGGTTTCTCTCTCTCTTTCTCTTGCCTGCCTGCCGATGACTGAACGCTGCACGAGAGCACACGCATGTCTCCTGATGCAGGAGAAGCCTGATGTGATCTAATCCGATCTGAGTGCATGTGTTTTAAACCTGTGTGTTCAGGAAAGGGGGTTCAATGTCCTTTCAGCAGTAAATTCTAGGATTGTTTGCAGTGATTTGGCACTTTAACTCTTGGCTGATTCCATGCAGCCAGTTTTCAGTGATGATTAAAGGAATATTATTAGCATATTTAGAGCTTAGTGTCTGTGGATTCTTGTGATTACCATGGATTATTTTCTAGGTAGTGCATTCAAAAATGAAATTCTGTCATACTTTACTCACTCCCATGTCGTTCCAAAACTATATGACTCTTCTGTGAAACCTAAAGGATGTATGCAACAAAACAGTTTTGGGTCCCATTGCCTTCCATTGTATTTTTTATGCAAACTATGGAAGTCACATGGTTTTGGGTTCTGTTGACTTCCATATTATTTTTGTCCAAACTTTGGAAGTCAGATGGTTTTTGGCCCCATTGACTTGTATAGTATTTTTTTGTCCAAACTATGGAAGTCAAACTGTTTTTGGGCCCTTTGACTTCCATAGTATTTTTTGACCATACAGTGTAAGTAAAATGCTTTTGGGTCTTGTTGACTTCCATAGTATTTTTTGTCCATATTAGAGAGGTCTAATGGTTTTGGGTCCCATTGGCTTCCATAGTATTTTTTGTCCATACTGTGGAAGTCAAACGGGTCCATTTGAATCCATAGTAATTTTGTCCAAACTGTGGAAGTCAAATGGTTTTGGGTTCCATTTACTCCTGTAGCATTTTTTGTCCAAACTATAGAAGTCAAATGGTTTTGGGTTCCATTGACTTCCATAGCATTTTTGTCCATACATTGGCAGTAAAATGGATTTGGGTCTAATTGAATGCATAGTATTTTTTTGTCCATACAATGGAAGTTAAATGGTTTTGGGTTCCATTTACTCCGATAGCATTTTTTGTCCAAACTATGGAAGCCAAATAGTTTTGGGTCCCATTGACTTCCTAAGCATTTTTGTCCATACAGTGGAAGTAAAATAGTTTTGGGTCCAATTGAATGCATAGTATTTTTTGTCCATACAATGGAAGTCAAATGGTTTTGGGTTCCATTTACTTCCCTAGCATTTTTTGTCCAAGCTATAGAAGTCAAATAGTTTTGGGTCCCATTGACTTCCATAGTATTTTTTGTCCATACAATGGAAGTCAAATGGGTCCATTTGAATCCATAGTAATTTTGTCCAAACTATAGAAGTCAAATGGTTTTGAGTTCCATTAACTTCCATAGCATTTTTGTCCATACATTGGTAGTAAAATGGATTTGGGTCCAATTGAATGCATAGTATTTTTGTCCATACAGTGGAAGTCAAATAATTTTGGGCCCCATTGACTTCCAAAGTCCTGTAGTCAAAAGTTTTGGGTCCCATTGACTAAAATTCTATTTTTTTTTTGTCCAAATTTGTGAAGTTAAAGGGTTTTGGGTTCCACTGACTTCCATATTATTCTTGTCCATACTAGGGAAGTGAAACAGTTTTGGGTCCTGTTGACCTCCATAGCATTTTTTTCACTTCCATACATTGAAAGTCAAACAGGTTCATTTAAATCCATAGTGGTTTTGTCCACACAGTGGAAGTCAAATGGTTTTGGGTCCCATTGTCTTCCATAGTATTTTTTTGTTCATACAGTGGAAGCAAAATGCTTTTGGGTCCTGTTGACTTCCATATATTTTTTGTCCATACAAGGGAAGTCAAATGGTTTTGAGTCCCATTGACTTTTAAAGTCTTTTTTGTCCATACAGTGGATGTCAAACGGTTTTGGGTCCAATTGAATCCACTGTTTTTTTTTTTTTTGTCCATACAATGAAAGTCAGATGGGTCCATTTGAATCCATAGTAATTTTGTCCGAACAATGGAAGTCAAATGGTTTTGGGTTCTATTGACTTGCATACCATTTTTTTTTTGCCCACACAATGGAAGTCAAACAGGCCTACTTGAATCCATAGTCATTTTTTCCAAACTATGGAAGTCAAACGGTTTTGCTTCACAGGTCAATGGGACCTGAAACAGTTTCGGGTTTGAAACCACTTACCAACATTCATGAACAGAACAAGCAAATGCATACAGGTTTGGAACAACATGAGGGTGAGTAAATGATGACAGAATAGGGGCGATATATTTCTGTCCCAAAGTAAAATCAACAGCAGGCTTTAAATAAGATCCATGGATATTAAATTGAATATAGCCTGCAATATTCTTGAGTGAGGTACTTTTATTTCAGTCCAAGACTAGTCTAGTCTATTTATACTTGTGTGAAATTTTGTTTGATAATCATAACACAATTGCATGTTTTAAATTTTGTTTTGGTTGTACAGCAATGAACCAATAACACTTGTGACCTGATTTTACCCATGGTGCACTGTTTCACAATTTTAAAAATAACTCCTAGCAATCAGAATATTTTATTTTGATCTGTTTTGTAGAATATTTTTTTCCCCACAGATGCCCATCTCTGCGTCTCTCCTCTACGTCTCTGCAGAGTTTGTGTGTGTGTGTCTCAGGTGTTTTAGGTGAATCAAGTTTGTTGCCACCTCTAGGTGTCACTACAATTGTGTCATGGATTTTCAAGAAAAAGGCTTGAAAATGGCACAAGATAACAATTTGAAAATAAAACCAAAGACGGACCGTAAACCTTTGTTACACATCAGTTAAGAAACACGCATTTGAACCCCCTGCCCTCGTCCAGACAAACACACTCCAGATGAACCCGTGCTGATCTCTCTCTCTCTTAATCTATTCTTTCTTAATCTCTCCTTCTCTCTGTTCTTCTCTGCCTCTAACAATTGTGTCAAGGTAAGATTCTCTCTCTTTTTCTGTCTTTCTCAATCCTCCCTCCACACAACACCTTCCCCTTATCTGCACGGATTAATTAAGTGAGGGGATTTTAGCGCCGTAGAAACACTAAGAATATTTCTTTCTGTGTTGCCATAGCAGTTTTAAAAGAAGATTTAAAGTTCATATAGGATTTGCTGGCTTCATTTCATTTAATTTGATTTCATTTTAGAGATAAGTTGCCTTAGGCTGGTTTTATGTCAACAATCTCATTTGTGGCAAGAAAACACAAATTTTTCAGGTCCTTGCCACCTCATGAACCAAATACTCGAACCTATCATGCTTTAAATACAGTGTGCGTGAGTTTGTGGGTTTATTTAGCTATATTTTGAAAAGGAATTTAACTAAGTCTGTTTAGATATTTTTTTTTTAATCTTGACTTTTTTTCTTGAATTAAAGAAAAAAAAACTCAATATTCTTAATACCTAAATGAATTTCTGTTTCCATATATTTAAATTTTTTATCTTGTTTCAAGCATTAAGCAAAGGTAATTTTGTTCGATTTAAACTTAAAACAATATTAAGCATATTAAGAAAAGTATCTTAATAACTAATGCACTTTGGCTTTTCAAGTTTATGTATCTTGTTTTAATGGATATTTATTAGCTATTAATTAGCTTTATAATTAGCTTAATAAGCTATGCTTACATAAATAATTAAATTTTCAAATAAAAGGCAGTTATTTAAAATTGCAGTAGTGTAAATTTTTTTAATTCTAAAAATGGGGGAAATTTTATTTTTAGGGACAGAATTACGGTTTTGGTTAGTTTTACATTTGTTTTACATTTAAAATATCTAATGCAGTTTGGCTTTTCAATTAAATTTATCTTGTTTTATGGATATTTACTAGCTATTAGCTTTATATAAAAATAAGCTATGCTTATGTAAATTAAAAATAATTAAAACATATTTCAAAATATATTTTCAAATAAAATACGGTTATATTAAATTGCAGTAATAGTGTAAATGGCATTTTAATTCTAAAAATTGGAAACCGTTTATTGCATTTACAAAAAAAAAATAATCACTATTTTTATACACATGAATACCTGTTTCTTTATATAAAAATAAGCTATGCTTATGTAAATAAAAAATAAATTACAAATATTTCAAAATATATTTTCAAATAAAAGGCGGTTATTTTAAATTGCAATAACAGTGTAAATGTTTTTATTCTAAAAATGGGAAAAAGTTTATTGTAAGAATTTTCAGAATTAGGGTTTAGGTTATTTTTACAGTTATTTTACATTTACAAAATATATATATAATATATAGATGGATGGATGGATAGATGTTTAGAGATGGATGGATGGATAGATAGATGGATGGATGGATTTGGATGGATGGATGTTTAGATGGATGGGTGGGTGGATGGATGGATGGATTTAGATGGATGGCTGGGTGGGTGGATGGATGGATGGGTGGGTGGGTGGATGGATAGATGGATGGATGTTTAGATGGGTGGATGGATGGATGGGTGGATGGATGGATGGATGGAATTAGATGGATGGATGGGTGGGTGGATGGATGGATGGATGGGTGGATGGATGTTTAGATGGATGGATGGATGGGTGGGTGGGTGGATGGGTTGGTGGTAGGGCTGCAACGATTCGTCGACGTTGTCGACAAAAATCGATAATAGAAATAGTCGACAATGAATTTCATTGTCGATGTTGTCGCCAGACAACCGAGTGAGGCCCCGATCACACCGAACGCGTCTTTTCGTTCTAAAAACGCGAGGCGCACAGCACTGCCTTTTTTTGGTGACTTTTAAAAAAGAGCAGTGTGCTGCGGTTTTTTTATGTTGCTAAGCAATGACCAAAACAGCTGTCCTGTCAGTCAAATCAAAGGATTATAGCGCGAGCGCTCTAAAATCTTAGTTTTTTTGCTGTTAAGTAAACTGTCATATTAGCAGAAACCCTAAATAATACAGCTCCGGGTTACCCACGATAGACCACAAAGGTTTCTCCTCCTTTTCTGCAGTCTCCGGACGTTTTAAGCAACGCGAATGACGTTGGGCGTTTTTCCGCTCAGAGTTGATTTTTTTTCAACTTCAGCAGGCTCTCAGCGCTCCTGCAAAAACGCGAGGCGCAGCAGGCGGCGAAAACGCGAGGCGCCCAGTGCGCATAAGCAGCGCGGAGAACGCTGACTGCCAACAGAAAACCATTCAAAAGAGGCGACTCCAACTGCTAAAACGCGTTCGGTGTGATCGCGGCCTGAGGCATCTTTCTGCCGAGAGTCGCACATACGCAGCTTCTATGCTGAGCGATAACATACAGAAATGGCGGCGTCCAACGCAGCAGCTGCGCGTACCAAAACACGCCCGTCCGTCTGCAGTGCGTTTTTTTTTCCACACCCATGTTAACGGATTAGAACGTTCACAATGTACGGACTGCAAACGCGTTCTGTGTGAAAGCAAAACGAGTCTGTGCTTCTTCTGCACCGCATACGTAACGCACACGGACTGTAGACGCACTGCAGACTGAGTATGAAACAGGAGTAAAGTTTGGGAGCATTTTAGCCTGCTACGGCGAATTAAAATATTACCTGCATGGTTTGTAAAGCAGTCCTTGCGCATCACGGCAGCACCTCTGTGATGCACCAACATTTAAAGAGAAAGCACGTCGGACAGTTGAATGAAACGGAGTTTGGCTGGCCTCGGTAAGATTTAAATAACATGGAAGCCAATACGTTTTGTTTTGGATATACATTTTTGTTTACTGTTTTATTGCTGCTGATGGTTTACAGGAAGAAAATGTTTACTTGATTTTAATTTATTTTTTCTTATAAAACAAATGTGCCTGTCCATTAAAAAAATTATAGAGTTTCTTAATTTATGCATTTATGTCTGTACTGACCGAGCACTGTGCCTAATTGGTTTTAGACAGGGCATTTTTATTTACTTTTAGTATGAATTGGCCTATCAGCAGCAAAATATGCATTTTTTATTGAAGTACCCCCTTCTTTCTTGTGTTTACTATAATTTTCCACATAATTAAAGCAATCTCATGCTAAATTTGAGAAAAATTGAATAATTATCCGATTAGTCGACTAATCGTTTCAATAGTCGGTGACTAGTCGACTATTAAAATAGTCGTTAGTTGCAGCCCTAGTTGGTGGGTGGGTGGATGGATGGATGGATAGATGGATGGATGGATTTAGATGGATGGCTGGGTGGGTGGATGGATGGATGGATGGGTGGATGGATGGATGTTTAGATGGGTGGATGGATGGATGGGTGGATGGATGGATGGATGGATGGAATTAGATGGATGGATGGGTGGGTGGATGGATGGATGGATGGGTGGATGGATGTTTAGATGGATGGATGGATGGGTTGGTGGGTGGATGGATGGATGGATGGATGGATGGATTTAGATGGATGGCTGGGTGGATGGATGTTTAGATGGATGGATGGATGGGTTGGTGGGTGGATGGATGGATGGATGGATGGATGGATTTAGATGGATGGATGGGTGGATGGATGTTTAGATGGATGGATGGATGGATGGATGGGTTGGTGGGTGGATGGATGGATGGATGGATGGATGGATGGATGGATGGATTTAGATGGATGGCTGGGTGGGTGGATGGATGGATGGATGGATGGGTGGGTGGGTGGATGGATGGATGTTTAGATGGATGGATGTTTAGATGGGTGGATGGATGGATGGGTGGGTGGATGGATGGATGGATGGATGGGTGGGTGGGTGGATGGATGGATGTTTAGATGGATGGATGTTTAGATGGATGGCTGGGTGGGTGGATGGATGGATGGATGGGTGGGTGGGTGGATGGATGGATGTTTAGATGGATGGATGTTTAGATGGGTGGATGGATGGATGGGTGGGTGGATGGATGGATGGAATTAGATGGATGGATGGATGGATGTTTAGATGGATGGATGTTTAGATGGATGGCTGGGTGGGTGGATGGATGGATGGATGGATGGATGGGTGGGTGGGTGGATGGATGGATGTTTAGATGGATGGATGTTTAGATGGGTGGATGGATGGATGGATGGGTGGATGGATGGATGGATGGAATTAGATGGATGGATGGATGTATGGATGGATGGATGGGTTGGTGGGTGGATGGATGGATGGATAGATGGATGTTTAGATGGATGGGTGGGTGGATGGATGGATGGATTTAGATGGATGGATGGCTGGGTGGGTGGGTGGATGGATGGATGGGTGGGTGGGTGGATGGATAGATGGATGGATGTTTAGATGGATGGGTGGGTGGATGGATGGATGGATTTAGATGGATGGCTGGGTGGGTGGATGGATGGATGGGTGGGTAGATGGATGCCTGTTTAGATGGGTGGATGGATGGATGGGTGGATGGATGTTTAGATGGATGGATGGGTGGGTGGATGGATGGATGGATGGATGTTTAGATTTACTTTGTTACCTTTATTAGCCATTAGTTTGTATCACAAAAACAACAGAAGTATGTAGCTGTCACTGTGTGTGTGTGTGTGTGTGTGTGTGTGTGTGTGTGTGTGTGTGTGTGTGTGTGTGTGTGTGTGTGTGTGTGTGTGTGTGATTGCACTCTTCTGCATGTGCACCAGCGCATCCCCTGTGTGTGCATGGCAGTCACTAACCCCTCACTCCTGGACGGGATGTTTCGGTCACATTTTGTGATTAATTCTAGCAGGTTTCCCTGTGGGTCGCACCATGCAAATGCTAAAACTCAAGCCACACTCTTGTTGTGATGTGTGTGCGGCCGTGTGCTCCACATGTAGTGTTTTAGCCAGCTGTAATCCTCTGGATGTGGGGCGGGAGGGATTTCCCCGGCTGGCTCGGACGGTTATGTGACATGTTTGGCCGAGCACCATTAGGGCTCCGGTAATGTTGACAGTTGCTCCCATCCCAGCGTGCTGATGTTTGCGCTTCCTCTCTCCCCGTCTACAGCAGCCAAGAGCCTGCTCAACAAGAAGGCCGATGTCAAGGTAAGACCTGTTTAATTTCTTTCGGTTCTTCCCTTTCTCATACCTTTTTTTCTTTCTGTTCACATCCACCAAGCACAGTTTCCCATAGAGGAGGGTTTCCTGAACGTTTCTTGTCTGTTAATGGGTGGAAGTTTTGGCGTCCACTGTTTGTCTGATCTGAAGCAGATGTGTTTGCGTTTGCAGTGTTTGTCTCCATGTCCTGTGTGTGTTTGTGTCTATTCTGTCAGATTAGATTTATTGGTTCTTCGCTAAGTAAGCTGGACAATGAGCTGGTAGTTGGCGGTATTGTAATCTTATTTCATAATATGTATTATATTATGGTCAATGTGTATATCACAATATAGCAGTTTTCAGTCCCAAAATGTTTTATGTATTACATAACTACATACTAATGCCTATTTTTGGATTATTCAGTAAATAAAATGGTTTACAAGGAATCAAATTTAGTTTTTTTGCAAATCGATGGATGAAAAAGTAAGTTGTAGTAAGTAGTTTTTTTTTTTATACAGATTATGAAACCAGTAACTTTTATAGGAACAACTGTGACTATTGATGTTGCAACCAGTGTTATTTTAGTATTATTAATGTGCTATCATTGTATTTTTTAAAAATGTTTAATTAGGTTTTGTATTTATTTTATGTATAGGCTATCATAGTATTTATTAATATGCTGAATTAGATTACGTTTTTTTTTATTTCACTATTTTTAAATGTTTACTTTTTTATTTTTTTATTTAGGTCATTTGTTTATAATTTATTTTATTATCATTTTATATTTTTGAAGCAATATTTCTAATTTTTATTTAGATTATTTGTTTATTTATTTACTTATAATTATTATTATTTTTATATTTTATATTTTAGCTTATTTTATTTATAATTATGTTATTTAAGTTTTAGAAATTTTATTTAATTGTCAAGGCAATATTTCTCATTTTTATTAATATTATTTATTTTTTTACTTATTGATTAATATTATTATTATACATTTCTGATTTTATTTAGTTTATTTTTATTTCAGTTTTAGTTTTAGTCATTTTAGTACTTCAATTTAAACATTTAATTGCCAAGGAAATATTTCTAATTTTTATTTAGATTATTTGTTTATTTATTTATTTATAATTATTATTATTTTTCATATTTTATATTATTATATTTTATATTTTAGCTTGAATTTGAGCAATTTTATGTGCTTTTGTCATTTAGATTTAGCTTTATTTTTTTATTTGTTTCGTTTTTGTTAGTAATTCAAATTTAAAACTTTTAATCAAAACCTATTTTATTTCACTTAATTGCAGAGGCAACATTTTTTATTTTCATTTAATATTTTTTTATAGGTTAAATTTTGTATTATTTCACTATTTTTAATTTTTGAAATGTTTATATTTTAGCTTGACTTATTGTGATTTTATGTGCTTTTGTAATTTGTATGTTTTTGTTTTTCTGAATGTTTATATTTATCTTTTTTTTATTTATTTAGTTTTTGTTTTCCAAATGTTAGTACTTCAAATTAAACTTAAATTTATTACACTTAATTTCCGAGGCAGCATTTCTAATTTTCATTTAATAGCTTCTATATTTGCTATATTTTAGCTTCAGTGTTTTAGTTTGAGAAATTGTAGTACTTCAACTTTAACTTATTTTATTTAAATGCCAAGGCAATATTTATTTATTTACTACTTTAGGCAACATTTCAAATTGTTATTTATTTATTTATTGTTATTAATATTTATGTTTTGATTTAATTTATTTTTATTTCAGTTTTAGTTTTAGTAATTTTAGTACTTACACTTAAACTTATTTTATTTAATTGCAGAGGCAACATTTCACATTGATTTATTTATGTATGTATTTATTTCTGTTTCAATTTAGTTAATTTTTATTTTAGTTTTAGACATTTTAGTACTTTATTTTATTTAATAGTTTTATTATTTATTATATTTATTTATTTATTTATTATTATTATATTTATGTTTTGATTGTTTATTTTTATTTAGGTTTTAGAAATTTTAGTGCTTCAACATATTTCATTTATTTCCCAAGGCACCATTTCAAATATTTTTTTATTTGTTTGTTTGTTTGTTTGTTTGTTTAATAATATTATACATTTCTGTTTCGATTTAGTTTATTTTTATTTCAGTTTTAGTATGAGAAATTTTACTACTTCAGTTTAAACTTTGAACAACATTTAACATTTTTATTTATTTATTGTTATTAATATTTATGTTTTGGTTTAATTTTATTTTATTTCAGTTTCAGTTTTAGTAATTTTAGTATATTCAGTTTTACACTTAAACTTTTTTTTTATTTTATGGCCAAGGCAACATTTCAAATGTACTTATTTAATTATCTGTTTCAATTTAGTTTATTTTTTTATTTCAGTTTTACTTATTTTATTTAATTGCCAAGGGAAAATTTATGAATTTTATTCATTTATTTATTGATTTCTGTTTTGATTGAGTTTATTTTCATTACAGTTTTAGTTTTAGTAAATTTAGTACTTACGTTTAAACTTATTTTATTTAATTGCAGAGGCAACATTTCACATTGATTTATTTATGTTTCAATTCAGTTTATTTTTATTTCAGTTTTAGAAATTTTTGTACTTTATTTTATTTAATAGTTTTATTATTTATTATATTTATTTATTTATTATTATATTTATGATTTGATTTAGTTTATTTTTATTTCAGTTTTAGAAATTTTAATACTTAACTTCAACTTCAACTTTATTTAGATTATTTGTTTATTTATTTATAATATTTATAATTATTTATTTCAGTTTTAGATTTTTTTTTTATTTATTTTTTTTAGTTAGCTCCCAAGGCATTTCTAATTGTTTGGTGTAATATTTATATTTTATTTAACCTTTATTTCAACTAAAGGAAATTATTTTTAATAATTCTAGGTAACAATAATTCTGGTTGCAACCTCTAACAACCTACACTTAAACATTGTCAGATTTAAAAACAAAATTGCACCACATATATGTACTACAATAGAAACAGTTTAGCAAAATCTTTGGTGACCAATTTCTGTCATCACTGCATCATACCGCCCAGCCCTAGTGTAAGCTTGTGCGCTCATCCTTGATATTTCTTTAACTTCTGATCTGCATCTTATTCCATTATCTTTATATAATTGACCCATAGTGCCTCAGCCATTGGTCGACCGCCCCGCTCGGTCCCGCCCAGCGTGCGTCACGCGGCATCAGGTGAACGCGCACAGATGTTGACCTCCGACCCGTAATGAGCTGTTAGAGAAAGTGCACTTGCAGGTTCATTTGTTCTGATAACATATAATCCTCTCAGACAGAGGAAAAAGGTCGGCTTTCACCTCTATTGCACCGCAGAATTAGAAATGAAACTGTGACTGCTCTCTATTAGGGATTGGATGTGGAGTCTAATCTGAAGAATAATCCCCTCTACTCTGAGCATTAATCATACGTTACGTAATCTTTAGCGAGCAAGTTTTTATGAGGTCGACGCTAAAAAGCACTCCAAGGAATATCCTGCGCTGATGCCGCGTTTCTGTAACATTTAGTCCTGAATAAATGAGAATGTTTCGGCTGAAGTGTCTCAGAGATGACACTTTAAATTTGTACAGCTGAGTGATTTTGTTTAAACTTTAGCTTCACAGACATCTCACATTTCTCTTTCTGGTTGTCAGTTTAAATTTTTAGTTGCACTATCTCTTTAAATTGATATCAGGAACGAACAAGTTACATTTAGAGTAGAAATATTGCTATGCTGACATAGAAAGATGAAAAAAAAAAAAAGTCCAGTATTGAATTGCGCAAAAAAAAAAAAAAAAAATTGCTAATATTGGCATATACACTATACTTTAAAAATGTGGGGCTGGTAAGATGAAGAAGAAGTCTCTTATGCTTCTATAATGCAAAACTACAGTTATTTAATTAAAAATACAGTGTTTTCAATATCATTGAGAGTCTGTCAATGATACTCGGAATCACTTTTTATTTTAGTTATCTGTCTTAATCGTAGTGTAAATTTGAGCAGTTTTGTTTGTGTGTATGTATGTGTGTTACTAAAAATTGCATTATATTAAATATATATATATATATATTAGGGCCGGGACTCGATTAAAAAATTTAATCTAATTAATTAGAGGCTTTGTAATTAATTAATCGAAATTAATCGCATTTTAATCGCATGTAAATATTTGACCTGAGAACAGTGAGAATTAAGATTTTTACATGGATTTTTAGTATACCAATGAATAATGACTGAATACATGAGCTTAAGCAACAAAATATTGTTTATTTTTGTTCAACCAAGTCCAACAGACCAGTGCAATATTGCCATTAAGTGTAGCAAGAGGCACGTTCTTTAACGAGTCTTTCATTCCGAGAACTCTGCTCTTGTGTTTGCTTAATTATGCATTTAAACGTTAATGACCAAACCTATCATTATAAATGTTGCTGCACATGGAATATAATGCGGATAACATTTAAAAAATAGTTTTTATCAGGTTACACACTGATTATTTATCACTCAAACCCCTTTCTCTACCTGTCCGTTGGTCGCGTATATCCTCCATGTTTGTAGTTTTTTAACACTTTTTATGCGTGTTTGTAGTTCTAATCGAATCCTGGTTCACGGCGCAGTGTGTTGCGGGCAATATTAGCAGTTAAAAGTGTGCATTGATCGTTAAGTAGTAGACCATCCGGGAATCTTTGGAATACTTTTTAAACATACTACGATTTGGGACATACAATACTATTTAGGACGGACGTCTTTGGCTTGTCTGAACGCTAGTTTGTGCTCCAGTATAATCGGTCCGCCTAATCTCATCCAGTGAGAAACGTTCCGCGGTGCAAAACTTAGTGCGATTAAAATGCGTTAAAAAATTTTAACGCATTATTTTTGTGTAATTAATTAATCTAAATTAACGCGTTAAAGTCCCGGCCCTAATATATATATATATATATATATATAAATATATAAATAATTATATAATAAATTATAAATTATATTTATATAAATATTTATAATATATAATAATATGATGTAATAATAAATATTTATAATATATATAATAATGTAATAATAATATAATTATACTATTTATATATATATATATATATAATGTGTTTTATTTATTTATTATATATATATATTTATTTATTTATGTATTTATTTATTTTATTTTTTAGAAATATTTTTACAACTTTCAATTGTTCTTTTATTCCTGTGATCAGAGCTGAATTTTCAGCATCCATTTGTCCAGTCCAGACTTTCCTGCCACTTTAGATCAATTCAGGGCATTTGTGCTGAGTAAAATATGGATTTCTTTAAAAAACAAATAAATAAAAATCTCACTGACCCCAAACTTTGAACTGTAGTGTAGTAACCATTACGCATTCATATTGTATTTTCACTTTCTCTCTGTATCTGACTGCGGTCGAGTCTGAATCAGCACGGCTCAACGCCCACATCAGCGTTTCAGTCAGACTGTGTTCTCATCCTCAGCTGAGTTGACTTCCTGTTAGCCGCCGAGTGGATCTCCTCCACAAGTTCACTCAAAAACTGCACCTGTGGCAAGAACCGTTAATTTTTCCTAGCGCTCTCATTAGCTGCTCAAGCAGGAGTGATCTTTCATCGGCCCTGTGTTTGTCAGCCGCGCTAATGAGGCACTTTCCGTCTCTCGCCGCCAATCATCCCATGATTCCTCCTCCCACGCCTCTCGCTCTGGATCCACTACACCCATCCCTATCCAGAGTGTGAGAGCGAGGGGTAATGTAGCTATCGCTCCAGGAATAGCTGGTGGTTTGAACCTAGGGAGCCTGGAGACAGAAATAGACACTTCCACTGCGCCTCACTCATTGCTTAGCAACTGGCTCGCCACACTCCTCTATTCTGACATTTCCCTTCTTTTTCTGCGCTCTGGTTTTCTGGCTGTCTTGGCTTTCCTGCTGCAGTGCGATGGAGAGCATCATGGCGGGAGGAATTGTGAGGGAAAGTGTGGATCAGTGTGATTTAACCCTTACAGACCCTCACAAACACAAACGCAGGGAGAATGAAAGAACAGATGAACAAAGGGGCCGGAAGTAGAATTTAAATGACAGGAAGAGGAGTTTCCTGAAATGTAATTTAAGGAAATTAAACATCTGTCGTTCATTTTATTTATTGTTCGTTCTATCATTTTATCTGTTTATCATTCTGTTGTTCTTTCTACCTATCATTTTATCTATCTAATTAATTCTGTCTGTCGTTCTGTTGTTCTATCGTTGGCTTGTTAGTTAATTTTGTTTATCCTGTTGTTCTTTCTATCATTTTATCCATCTGTCTATCATTCTATCATTCTGTCGTTCACTCATTTAATTTTATTTATCGTTCTATTGCTCGTTCCATCTATCATTTTATCTAGCTATCGTTCCATCTCTGTCGTTTTATCATTCTACCGTTCGTTACTTTTGTTAATCATTCTGTTGTTCATTCTATCATATTATCTACCTATCCTTCTGTCCATCGTTCTATCGTTCTATCATTCACTTATACATTAATTTGATTTATCATTGTATTGTTTGTTCTATCATTTCATTTAGTTATCATTCTATCTCTGTCTATTGTTCTATCATTCCACCGTTTGTTTGTTAATTTTATTTATCATTTTATTGCTCGTTACATCTATCATTATCTATCATACATCTATCGTTTGTTCATTAATTTTGTTTATCATTCTATTGTTCGTTCTGTCAATAGTTTTATCTGTTGTTCTCTGATTCTATCATTCTATCATTAGTTCGTTTAATTTATCATTCTATTGGTTGTTCTATAATTTTGTAATCTTTCTATCATTCTATTCTGTTC